>NW_026057579.1:22666906-22717066 GCF_023721935.1 Panthera uncia | reverse complement strand
TCTTAAATTTCTTTATGACTTCTTTTTCTTTTTTTTTCTTTTTTTTTAATGTTTATTCACTTTTGAGAGAGAGAGAGTAAGACAGTGCATGAGCAGATGAGGAGAAGAGAGAGAGGGAGACACAGAATCCGAAGCAGGCTCCAGGCACGAAGCTTGATGCAGGGCTTGAACTCATGAACCACAAGATCATGACTTGAGCCAAAGTCAGACACTTAACCGACTGAGCCACCCAGGGGCCCTATGACTATTTTCTCAATAGACATTGTATTTTTGAGATCCATCTATTTTAATTTATGTAGCTATAGTGCAGTTTTACTGCTGTGTATTTATTATGATATATGAATATACTAAAATTGATTTATCTATTTTATTGCTTCTAATATTTTATTTTTCAGAAAATGCTTGCAATGTACTTTTTTGTACATAATCCCTGTTCTTTTAGGCTATATGTCCAGGAATCAAATTTATGGGTTATAGGATTCACCCATCTTCAATTGTGTTTGGTAATAACACACTGCTTTTCAAAACAGTTGTACTAATTACACCTCCTTTGCCAGTATATGATGGTTCTTGTCACTTCAAAACCTTGCCAACACTTGGAATTCTCAGACTTCAATTTTTTATTCATTCTATGGCTATAAAATGGTAACCCAATGCACTTAAATTTGTATTCCCTGGTTATTAATGATGTTAAGCAGTTTTTACTATGTTTATATCCCATTCAGATTTTCTGTTTTGTGATGCCTACTTTTTTTTCTCTCATTTTTCTACCGGGATGTTTGTCTTGTGATAATTTCTTCAATGTCTGTATCTATCTCATTATGAGCTATTCTGTCTCATATGACTTCTAAGTACAATAAGGTAGCAGGTTTGACACCATCTTCCACTGGAAAGAATGACACTGGAATGTTTTGCTTTGCTGCTTCATATTATTAATTGAAATGTCTCCAAACCCTAGCAGGAGAGACACAAGTCATAAGCACTCACCCATGTTTATTTACCTCATAGGTTCTAAGTGCCATGTGTATTAACTGAGCAGACTGACTATAAGACTGCAGCCTTCTCTTGTCTTGTACTTCATCACTCCAAACAATGTCATTCCCAATGCAGGACTGACAGGCATTCATGTCCAGCTTCAGTTCTATATCCCCAATCCATTAGTATTGGCTCGAGGTTAGCTTTTTGAATACAAGATCAATTCTAATATAGTTACATTGACTTCTCTATCACAGAGTAGATAGAAAGTTGAGAAGGATCAATAAATTCCAAACAAGTCAGAAAATACAGAGTATATATGAACCAGTTAGCATGCATGGATTTCTCTGTGCTAGTCATTGATTTAGATATAGGTAGTCCAGAACTAATGTGTTTGTATACACATCTAAAAGCTAAAAGGGATATCAACTCCTTGAGCTATGGCTTTAGCTGAACAGAAAATAGGACGTGACAAAATTCTTGGTTCTGTACTAAAAATATTACATCATACCCATCATGTCTTCTTTCCAGTTGTTCCTGTTGGACTGGTCTAATTTGTCTTGCCCTGCAATATGTACTCCTTTGTGCATATTTTTTCAGTCTCCACAAATAGCAAACCTCTACCTTTCAATTCCATCATTGCCATAAATTTCCTTTCTATCTCTTTTCTGCCTAAAAAGACCATCCTATAACCAAAGCCCTGCTCAAAAATATATTTTCTATTCTTCCATTAAACCTTTAACCCCATTACTCTGGAGACCCTTCAGCTGCCAGAATCCTTTAGCATTTATTCTTATTAACACTAATTTAGAGCCTTATCATGACTTACTAGCATGGTTAGTTTTCTGTGTTTGCTACCCAACAAAATAATGACACCTGAAGATTTGGGATTGTGTTTGGGGTATTGATATATGCTTGACCCACATTGCCTGCATATAAGTAGCTACCCAATAAAACTAATTCATTATTCATTACTATAGGTATCAGCTTATACTCAAACCTCTTGCTAATGCCATGTTAATCAAACTTGACCAATCTCCTCCAGGACTCTGCTCTTCTTTTAACCTGAGGCACTCAGTCAGGCCAATTTCTACATTTCTATCCTATTCTTCTTCCACCCTTCCTGACTGTAGTTTAATCTTCTGAGGTGAGTATCTGCCATTAAAGAAAAATCAAGCTAAAATAGTCAATGTAATCCTGACTGAAATATGTGGACTAATATGCACCCTATTCCTCCTTGAAGTCTACTGACACATTCTGGTATTTTGAAGACTAGCATCTTGTTCCTAAATTTCATCATAAGTATTTTACATTTTTCTAAAGATGAGACAATCCTATGCTCATAGAATCTTGCGCTCTCTTTAGGTCTGATCACTTACGAAGATATTGGTAATAGTAAAGTTAATAGCAATTTTTAAAATTTCTTTCTTTCTTTCTTTCTTTCTTTCTTTCTTTCTTTCTGAGACAGAGAGAGCAAGCGAGCAGGGGAGAAGTAGGAGAGGGAAAGAGAAAATCTTAAGCAGGCTCTTCATCCAATGCAGAGCCCAACACGGGGCTCAATCTCACGACCATGAGATCATGACCTGAGCCAAAATCAAGGGTCGGAAGCTTAATTGACTGAGTCACCCAGGTGTCCCAATAGTAAATGTTTTTGCTAAAAAATAAATAAATAAATAATCCCTTATATAATGCTTACTTCCCATTGAGTACAATTCTTGGTGTTTTATAGATATTAACTCATTTCACTTTTATAAAGAAAATATGAAATAGATACTATTACTCCAATGAATATTCTCCTCTAGACACTCTACATCCAGGCTCCTCCATTCTTCATCCTGCTTCAGGCTCCTTGAACTCTGGTTTGTTCTTAAATCCAGGCAGTGAGAGATACCAGATGTGACAGGGTAGGAGGAGAGGACAGTCAGTACTTTTACTCCATCAGCTTTCTCTATGCCAGGCTGCATTCTTAAAATAGGTAATTTTCTCTGCCAAGCCCACAACCTCCATTGCTGGTCTACTCCAACAACAATAACTCCCGTAACATTCCATTAGCAATTCTCTGCCTGGCCCCTTCAGGTCTAGGAAGGGTGAGATTCTTTCATTGTCAGGGTACACTACTATCCCTTATAAGTTTTCCTTATGATCGTTCACAACTTTGTAAACATTCCTCTACTGAAACTCTCTTAAATTATCCCTTTTGAGTATATATCTTACTGCCTAGACACCAACCTTTATAAGTAAGGAAATTGAGGGATGATAATATTAAGTTACTTGCTCAAGATCATGCAACTAGTGAGTAGCCTCATTGGGATTCAAACCTGGGATGTCTGGCCCCATAATGTGTGCTCTTAGGACTATCTAATGCTGTCTCTAGGTCTCCAAATTTAGCCAGATAACTGGTTTTAATACTAGTTTAGGCTTTCAATTTCTTCTTATTGGCTGAAACCACAAGCAAAGGTTTCTTTTTTCCAGAAGCTAAATATCATCAGACCAATTTCAGAAAGGATATGGGCAGAGTTACCCATGAAAAAGGAGAGCATTGCATTTGGCCATGGTTTTCATATGAACTTCTTCCAGGTTCTACTATTGTTCATTTTGCATTTAAACAGGAGAGATGGATAGGCATGGATTTATGATAAACTAAAAATACTACACAATTAAAAACATGGGGCAAGTGAATAATGAAGAACTATAGTATAAAATCAAAATCCCAATTGGACACGTCAAACACTGAAGCCAGTCCTTTGTCTGAACTAAAACCAACAGAAAGATTGAACTTTAATCCAAAAAGGAACTTTGAAAAGGAAACTCCCATGAAGTCCATGTAGCTGATAGCATACTCAACTCAAATCCTACAATAAATTAGCCAGAAATTAACCATAAATTTAATAGTGTTTTAATGCCACTGTGTACTAAATACCTACTATGTGTGTGAGACTTTACCTACAAATCGTTATTAACTTTCTCCACACCCTTTAAAGGTAGATATTATTAATGGGGCACATGGGTGGCTCAGTCAGTTAAGTGTCTGACTTTGGCTCAGGTCATGATTTCATGGTTCATGGGTTCAAGCCTTGCATCGGGCTCTGTGCTGACAGCTCAGAGCCTGGAGCCTGCTTCAGATTCTGTGTCTCCCTCTCTCTCTGCTCCTTCCCTTCTCATGGTCTCTCTTGCTCTCACTCTCAAAAATAAACATAAAAAATTAAACAAAATAAATAGATATTTATTAGTCACATTTATCAGTGTGGAGGATCAGACTGATCAAATTATTTTTCTCAGAATCAAAACATGACTGCAAAACCAGGATTCAAACTCAAATATGACTCTTAATATCACGTGTGTTTTTTTCAATTATTGCACTCACAGGTGCAGAATTACACAATTCAAAATTCAATGTCCTTGGAAAGGTGAAAACCACCTTGAATTCTACTTAAGCTTTTCCTAGTTCTGTAATATGTCTGTTATTTTGACTGACTTTGGAGATTATGCAGATATAATGAAATTTATTTGTTTTCTTTTTTAAGGTTCCCTGAAAGCAGACACAAGTGAGGTAAGAATACATACAGTTGGGATTTTCACATCTGATGGCTAAAATAACTTAAACTCGTGATCTCTAGAAACAGCTGCCAATTGCAGAATATACCTGGCTTTATGTAACACACAGATCTCTGAAATCTTTTGTAATCCAAAAATATGGCAAACCATGTCCTTTTCTTGATACCTTCTAAAACCATTTAAGAAGGAAACTTCAATTTTGGATAGAGCGCCTTTCTATATTTCTCTTCCCCTTTCTTCCCCATCCTTGACAATGTACTCAACAGTAAATCAAGCATTTCACTTAAAAACATATTTTACACAATGCACGGTTAGGTAAGCATAAGCCATGAGTATCTATAGTAATTATTCAGTTTGGTGCGGGGTTGATGGGGGCAGGTACTGTGATAGGCAGAAGCACAAGATATGGCACGTGGGCTTTTCCCCGCTGCAGACAATTTTCTACCCAGAGGTAGAGAGATTGTAGACTTCTGTGGTTGTAGGAAGTGCTGCTAACAGTGTTTACAAAAATGGTTGAGAAAACCTATGTCTGTCTGACAGCTTTTTACCACATCAATTATAAATGCATTTTCCCTTGGGTGGTATTATCTCTCGCCCAAGGAATTTTCCACTGTCCTGGAGCATTTGCTGAGGAGAATTGATTAGGAAGGCGGCTTCCCAGTAGATGGAGAGAAACTGCAAATGCTTCTGTTTGTTGATGCTGTTGCCCTCGTAGCATAAGTACTGCAAGAATGGAACAATTACAGCTGAAAATGCGAGTGGAAGCTGCTATGATAGGATTGGCAATTCACGCCTATGGAGTGGAACAGCCCAAGATATGTGCGGTTTGAATACATCTACCTGGGCAAAGCCCTATTTGCTGCTTAGGGAATTATAGACATCAGCTGTCTATAGGGGTAGGAGGAAGATACCTGTTTTGTTTGGGGTGGACTGGAATTATCTGGATGGGCCATACTGAACAGTTTTTCTCTGATTATGTTTGTGTAGACTTTGTTTCCTTTTCTTCTTTTGCTTTTGATCATACCATCTAAGTTAATTATTAAAAGGATAAATTTTTATAAGAAACTTTAAACAATGCTGAATACATTTCTCCATACTTTCTGTTTATAAATGTGACCAAATGTTAAAATGTATAAGTTTATTTATGTTTTTATTTTACTTTTACAACATAACACTGGGTTGTGTTTGATTCTGAAGTAAAGCTATGACATCTCAACCTTCCTCTCCATGTGATTTTATATTGGGGTTGAATGGCAATATTTTATGTTATAGGACTTTTTCTGTAACATCTGGCTCAGGATCGATATATAGGAAGTATTGAATTAATTAGCTAATTAAAATAAGCATACAGCTTAAGTATGGGAATTACTGTATGAAGCAAAGTCTTGAAATTGTTCGACTTTTGAACTGGTGGTCCCGTGACTATGAATTTCTCTTTAGGGAATATGTTAAACCCATTCTGTATAACACAGTACCCATAAGCCTTATTGAGTGCTTGATATTTGCCTAGTCTGACTGAGATGTGCTACCATATGTAAGTGATATACACACTAGAGTCTGAAGACAATTTTTAAAAAAAGAATGTAAGATATCGCCATAATAACTTTAATTTGATCGTATGTAGAAATGAAATGCTTTTAAGGTATTGGATCAAATAAAATATAAATATATTATTAGAGTTAATATCACTTTTCTCTTTTTACCTTTGTAATGTGGCTGTTAGCAAATTTAAAGTTATGAGTGTGGCTCACTTTTCTATTTTGCATTTTATTTCTGTTGGATCGATGTCCTAAAAAGGAAAAAGAAAAAAAGGGCTGTACATACAGAAAGATGTTTATGACGTGTTTCATGGCCTGTGATGCAGGCATTTTAGTGTGCAACTGAAATACTTTTTCAGTGAAAAAATGGCTACAAACATTACAATGTAGATATGTGATTCAATGATATGCAGATGATAGAAATGGCAATCTGTAGAATACACGTATCAGTGGGAAAATAGGAGAAGAATTGTATGTATAGTACATATGGAACTTTGCAAAAATATGTATTTGAACAGAAAAAAATAACTGGAAGGTAATGTGAAGGATAATACTTTTCATAAGGGAAGTAAAATTTGGAAGCATTGCTTTTCTACTTCAAAACCCCCTTATTGGTATTTATAGTATTGTTTTCACAATTAAAACAATGAGGGTGGAAAGATGAAACTGGTATAGAAAGGTATTTTGGCTAGCTCTGCATCTTCTAGGTGATGTCCTGTTAAGACTGTTCAAGCATCTTGCAAACCTGGGTAGCCAGTCATGGCTGCCAGAGAGCAATCCGTGTTTCTGTTGTATGAATGTACTTAACATATGGTTCACCCTTGGGCCTCATGATGGAATTGCTAAAGCCTGCACAACACTACCAAAATAGAAGAAATAGAAGAAATCTCTCTCTCTCTCAGACTCTGTCTGCCTGTCTCTAAGAAATCAATTCAATTTCAATTGTGAAACAAGTGGCACAAGTTCTTACACAAACTCTGCCTGCCCATCATTCCTATTTCTATTACTTCCCCCCATATTTAAGCTCCCATTGTCCCACTGTCTCAATGTATCATATTTTTATTGCTTGACAGCAGCCTTCTGAGTGTTCTGCCTCCATCCTCCCCAGCCCTCCCATATTAGACACTGCACAAGATAGCTTCCCTAAACTACTTCTCTCACAATGTCTTGCCCCTGCTGATTGGGAAAAATAATGAAAACCTAAATAAACAAGAAACCACTTTCTTATCTGTAGATTACAAATCAGTTGCCATGATGGGGGTCTTTCTTCAATATCAGCACTCCAATCTTCTCTCACCATGACTACTCATAGGTTCTAATCTCTTGTTTACCTGGTTTAATTACAGCAGTCTAAATAATTTCTAGTCTCCATCAATGAATGCCAGATTCACCTTTGAAGGTCTAGCCTCACTATCACCTTTTAATAAAGTATTTCACCTACTACATCCCAGTTGTTTGGACAGAGGTATAAAAATGAGGCACCTGACTTTAATAAACACTCGATGCTGTATTCGTATCACTGAGATCTATTCAGTTCTCAAGCTAGACACAGGAGACTAAAACTTCCCTCTGCCTTTTCCTTTATGCCTTTATCAAAGCACCATTTTCTGTTGGTTTTGATTTCTAAATAGCCCTTCATTTCCTCTCTTCTTCTCTCTACTTGACTCTAGTTTAGGTCTACCCTCTTTATCATGCCTGGATTTGGAGACCTTCTAAATGTCCTCACCTGCCCTAATCTTGTTGCACCAGCCAAACCACCCTCCTCATAAACACTGAAAATCTTTTTATATTAAATGTAATTTATTGTCAAATTGGTTTCCATACAACACCCAGTGCTCATCCCAACAGGTGCCCTTCTCGATGCCCATCACCCACTTTTCCCTCTCCTCTACCCCCCCTCAACCCTCAGTTTGTTCTCAGTTTTTAAGAGTCTCTTATGGTTTGGCTCTCTCGCTCTCTAACTTTTTTTTCCCTTCCCCTCCCCCATGGTCTTCTGTTAAGTTTCTCAGGATCCACATGAGTGAAAACCTATGATAACCACTGAAAAATTAATCCTAAAACACAAATCTTATTATTCACCCTTTCCTTGAAGGCTTTTCCTTCCTCTAAATCACCTTCACGATAACATTTATAGTGCTAAATGTACAAAACTCTCCATTGCTGGCCCTATCTATCTAGCAACATCTTTCAGAACTTAATAGTATACAGTTTGTGCTCCAGTAACCCCATGGTCATGTGGTTTCAGGTTTTTGTCTCTTTTCTCTGCTTCTTTGACCATTCCCCTCCCCTCCCCACTGCATATGAGCGAATTGCACATGACTTATTCTTCTTAGTTTCCTTTGAAATTTCTTTGAAATTAAAAGGAGCGTGGTTGTTTTTTTTTTTACTTTTTAGAAAATAATTAGAAAATCAGTCTTGATTGATATTGACATCTGGTTTCATTGCATTTCAGCTATTCTCTCCATTCCTGTGGTGCTTTCAACATACAGCTATCTATTCATTTTCACAATGTTTCAAAAATATTTGTGTTTGTTCCCCTCAGCAGACAGTGTACACCTTGAGAGCAGAGAATATATTTTATCTTTTTTTGCGTGTTTTTCTGTTTTTGTTTTTTTTGTTGTTGTTGTTTTTGCCCCTAGGTCCTAATATGTGGTGGGCACTCAATGCTAGTTTGTAGAATGAACTAGCAATAAAAGAGCAGCTTAGTTCATCATGCATGAAAGAGTTCTAATGACAAGTTCAACCCCGCTTTAGTTGTATTAATGCCAGTGATCAAACGGATATTTTAAAAATTTAATGTAAAGCCTCTTTTCTGTCCTAGCCAAAATACTAGTGCTAAGGGAACAATTCTCTTGGTTCTTTGGCATGTTAGTTTTCACATAACAAAAGATCTTGACACAGACTACCTAGAGAGACAGAGAGGGAAGGAGTGTGCAGACAGACGTCACCTTGAACTTATTGGGTATGTTTCAAGTTTATAAGATCAGTCAGTTACAGCTTGCTAAGGTGAATCCAGGTCCAGGTAAATGTTAGCATTAGATATTTGAGTTTTGCAAGAAAAACATTTTCCATTGGGTTGCTCCTTTTAAATACCATGACCAGAAGTGTCCACAGGGAAATCAAAGAAATGTATTTGCCTTTACTTCTCCTTGTTATATGTGTTATCTGTTCCAGGAATGTGACACTGTACTGCTTTTGTTTGGTGAGTATGGATTTCCTAAGGGGCCCTGAAGTGTCTTTTGAACTACCAGAGAAATAAATTCTCATCTTATACAATTGAATGGATAAGAATTTATGTTAAACTTACAAAATGCATGCTAAGGGATTTTTAAAATCTGGCTACATTTACATATATTTTTCCTCTTATACAATTTGTTTTAATAGGAACTAGAAATAAATGTTTCTATGAAACAAGTGACACGTTAAGACCTGGTTCTAAATGATGGAGAGGTATTTGAAAAACAACAACAACAACAGCAACAAAAACAAAATATGTCTTGTCAAATAAAATATGTTTAGACTATAATTTTAAAAACTACAGGAAATGACAGATTTTTGATAGTTTGATAATTTCTTTTGTAATTGTCTACCAAGGAACAAGACCACTCTTAGTTTCTACAAATGAGAGATGCAGTGAAAAATCTATCGTAAAGGTTTCTAGACTATAACATTCATTTTAAAAAGAAGTATCTTCTGAAGACTGATCCTAAACTTAAAAAGTGAGTTTCCTACAAACATTCTTAATCTTGCACTGCCCTTAATGAACTTTATCATTGATTTGTTAGCAAACGTTTTTTTAAATGTCTCTTGTTACCAAGCTACTGTACTAGAATGTAAGAACTCTAAGAAGACATGACCATTCAAAGACTCTTCTCAGATGATTGGGGTAAGCTTCTATTTCACATAATCGGTGAAATCACATAATCAATTTGTGAGACTCGTTTTAAGGCCATACTGTACCCAGATGTCAATGAGTATAGCACAATTTCTCCATTCATCAAATGTGTCCAGAATATAAGATGCCATTTACAACCTCAGGTCCATATTTCCCATTGAAATGTTTGAAAATTGTAAATGGTATAGTGAGGAGTAAGAACATACTAAAGAATTTTAATATTTTAAAGTCTTTCCTTGTCAAGCCTAGAGGGTAGGAATCATACTACCATGTGTAGAGTTTGGATCAGGTGTATAAGGAATTGTCACCACAGCCCCTGTTTTTCTACAGATGGCCCATTTCAGAGTAAAGAGCAAAGGCCACTTTTTTGGCCAGTAGCCACTCTCTACCCTAATGTTGTTAGACGGCAGTAACTCAGGCTTTACATAGCAGCTGATGGCCAAATAATCCAAGTGTAATTAAAAGTCATGTTCAGAAAACAAAAAGAAATCCCCACAGAGCGGTTTCCAGGAGGAAAGCTATCAGGCATCCACATGGGAGGCCAAACACAAAGGATATATGAGCCAAAAATGACTTGGGAAAGCAAAGGGATCTGGCTGAAGATGGAAGCATGAAGGAGGGACGCTGAAAACTCTCTGGCTCCAAAAGCAGTGGCTGCTCATTGCTGATTAGCTCACCTGAAGGTGACAGAAAAGGAAAATAAGAAAAATCCCTGCCTTGGACCTGAAACAAGAGAAATGCCCTAAGCTCATTAGCATCAGGGAGCCAAAAGGCTTTGTTCCCACACAAAATTAGCAGAGAGAATTACAGAATAATGACCGTCTTTGGTAAACAGACTTAATGCCTGGATGTAGCCCTGGCGCCCCACATCCATTATTTTTCCTGCGGACAAAAGGGGACATTTGAATTGAAGTCTTTGACGTCAGCAAACAGGCTTGGCTGGACTTTCCCTACGGGGCATGAGGAACTTATTGAAGCAATGAAAAATTATAAAGTGGTAAAACAGTTTTGACAGGCAAACCCTTTGGAAAAAAAAAAATCCTTCATCAAGGCAAGTTTCTGTGATTCAGGTTAGAAAATAAACATATCAAATATGTACTCCGGGAGAATTGTACTACCTGAGTCTCCTTGTCAGGAAGGCTTGAAACTAAACACAGAAGGAAGCCTCTTTTGGTTGACACACTTTTTCCCCTGGATTATCTCAATTTGGCACAAGACATGTCCTTTAATGAGATATTTATGCTATAAGAGGGGAAGTGAATTTCCCTCTGTATAAGAAGGTTCATTTTCTAAAATTACTTTCAGACTATTTGATTTCTGCCCATGGAACAGTAAGAGGGCATTATTTGGATAACCAGTCCTACGAGCAGAAACCCACACAGAGCCTGGACTGTTTTGTGAAGCGTGCAGGATAGTGGTATTTTGGCACTTACAATGGCTGTTTTTAAATATATAGAGAGTGCTTAGTAAAATGTACATAGACTTATTTTTTGTCAACCCCCAAAACTGGATAAATGGGCACCATATATGAGTCATGCATCTGGCTTAAAATAGAGACTATGTGGCATTCATGACATTCAGTTTGGGGGAAAGTGCTCTGGAAGATCTCATAAATGACCCTTACCTCCAGAGCAGCTAGCTAGAAGTGAAGCTTACTGAGAGGTTTCTGCAATTGTCAACTAGGAGGGAGGAATCATACACAATAACATACTATGTACAGGGAAAACAAACAGTGTTAACTCTAAACTGAAAGTCACTGACAGATATTTTGAATCACAGGCAGTGATGTGTGACTTAGTGGCTTCTCACATGGGCAACTCTCCTATGAATGGCTGCAAGTCTGCTCTGGTTTTAAACAATACTTAAAAGTCCAAGGATATCTTAGGGAGCGCATATATTTTGGAATGACCATAGAGATTTTTTTTTCAAAAACATATTGAATTAAACCACAGATGTCTCTGGTGTAGACAACTAGCTCCTGGGTTTTTTCTGCCAGATGAATACAGATGATTTCATCGGAGAGTGCAGCGCAGCAGTTAGAACTGATGTTTACGAAGTAAAATAAATCTAGAACACAATTCTAGTTCTCCCTGTATACTACTTGATTTTTCTTTTTTTTCTTTTTAAAAAATGTTTATCCATTTATTTTGAGAGAGAGAGAGAGAGCAGGGGAGGGGTAGAGGGAGAGGGAGAGAGAGAATTTCAAGCAGGCTCCACACTGTCAGTGCAGAGCCTGACACAGGGCTCGGACCCATGAAATGTGAAATCATGACCTGCGCTGAAACCAAGAGTTGGTTGCTTACCTGACTGAGCCACCAGGTGCCTCTACTACTTAATTTTTCTGAACTCCATTTTCTTCATTTATGAAACAGAGATACCTATGTCAATAATTTTCATAAGTATTAAGTAATGTTTGTTCCTCTGGCATAGGATAATCACACAAAACGTACAATAAAATAAATTAAATAAAATCAAAAAATCATGGATGACTTTCTGTTAGCAACCACGTTAGAGATTCACAGTGACTGATAGTGAGTAAAGGTTTCTTTGACAAGGAAAATTCCATGAATACAAAATCTTATTACTCCACAAGGAATAGGTTGTAGCAGCTGCTATTATAAGGATACCCAAGAACTCAACAAAGAATTCTCATATCTTATACTCTGTCTTCCTAGATTTTTCAAGGTGGAAAATGACAGTTCCATGTGACCTTCCTTTTTCTTTCCTTTCTTCATTTCACAAAGTTGCTTTAGTGTGCCTCTTATATTACTATTTTGACAAAAGACACAGCCTCACCTATATGTAAACTTAAGGTAATTTATTTCTTCAAATCTCAAGGTCAAATTTGAATGTTTTTTTTTTAATTTTATTTTTTTAACGTTTATTCATTTTTGAGAGACAGAACAGATTGTGAGCTCAGGAGGGGCAGAGAGAGACAGGGAGACAGAATCTAAAGCAGACTCCAGGCTCTGAGCTGTCAGCACAGAGACCGACATGGGGCTTGAACTCACAGACAGCACGATCATGACCTGGGCCGATGTCAGAGGCTTAACTGACTAAAACACCCAGGCGCCCCTCAAATTTGAGTTATTAAAGTGTGAGATAGGGGCACCTGGCTCTATTAAGCATCTGGCTCTTGATTTTAGCTCAGGTCATGATCTTGTGGTTCATGAGATCGAGACTGAGGTTGGACGCTGTGCTGAGACTGTGGAGTCTGCGTGGGATTATCTCTCTCCCCCTCTCTCCCCTTCCCCCAATCCCTCCCTCTCTCTCTTTCTCTCTCTCTCTGTCTCTCTCTCTCTCTCAAGATAAATAAAATAAACATTTAAAAAAAAAAAGGAACCAAACAAAATAGCAAATAAACCCTCTTCTTCATTCATTCAACAAGGGAGAAGTTTGGAAATGGGGTGAATAGGAGGACAAAGAGGGTATTATGGGGGATGTGATAGTTCATAGGTGCAGAAGGAGGCTCTTCATTCTGAGTTAAGAAAGAGCAGGCTCTTCCTGACTTCCTCTAGTGGCCTGTAGAATACCATGTTACATTACTTCCTACCAACTGGATTCTTCTTTATCAGGCCAGGATACCCTAGATGGCCACATATTTTCAGGAAAGGCAATAATTTCTGTGTAAAACATATATGATTTTGGTGTTTTGATCAATAAAAGTTACTATTATTCATTGCTTTCTAGAGCCGCATAATTTTATTTAAAGAAATCTTGGCTTATTGCCATGCAAACTGTTATCTTTACCAGCCTTAGACCCTGAAACATCACTGTTTAAGACAGCTTTCAAGAAATTAAAGTCAAATGTATACAGAAATTACTATCACTATTGTACAGAAATCATTTGGCTTACCAGGGGAATTGTTAAAACACTTAAATAAACTATCTCTGTCTCTGTCTGTGTCTGTCTGTCTCTCTCTGTTTTGTGGGGGTTTTTTGTTTCTTTTGTTTTTTGTGAAAGAGAAAAAATCCATTCCTTAAGGCAATTTGGGAAGAATTTTTTTATTTGTTGACTTACTTGCTACATGTATTTGATCTTACCGATAAAGCAAAAATTTCAATATATAACCTAGAAATCATTGTTATGACCCCCACTGGTGAAGAGGAGTGGAAAGCAAACACCAAAAAAAAACTATGTCCTTTCTTGGATAAAGTAAGTTTCCACTCTAGAAGAAAAGACTGTGCTGCTATAAAACTTCAAATGTTTACAAAATGTCTTCCATTGGCTACAGCCAAGAGGAGAAAAGTCTTTGTGTGCATGTGTGCACACACACATTTTTCAAGAATTGGACATCCGTTATACCTTAAAAGAAACTATAGAATTTCTTTTTAGAGGTTGGTTCTGTTCAATAATTTCAAAATTTAGGTAGATTCAGAGAGGTAATAAATTCATAACCTGCCTCATGCTCAAGATAATATCAATGATGCAGACTTTGCCTAAGATTGCCCAATTGACTCGAGGACAAAGAAAAGAAAATACTGGGACATAGATTCAACCTGAAGGGTTTTAAAGAATTCTCTTGTTCTTGATGAGAGCCTACTTTCATCTGCAATGTGAGCCATGGGAACTCTGATACTCTCTGCTTATCCTTACCTTTGTACGTCAAGAGCTTTCAGCACTTGTTGGAATCAAAACAAAAAGTTAGAATCAGTTGAATGTCAAAGTTGGCATCTCATTGGAATTTATTTCTCAGTAATAAAATGTTTTATATTCTGTTTATTTTGTATGGTTTGGGTTTATTCACCCCTTTCCAGGAAGTAGGTATATTTATTTTTGCATGAAAAACAAGAGGCATAATATTTATGAAGATTTTTACAGTTAATAACATGTGAAGGAAATACATTTACAATGCAAAAGTAAGTTGTGTGGGGGAGAAATGCTTGCATGTGTTTATGTGCATTTTTCTGTGAAGGAACTCCATAGATTTCTCCAAATTCTCAAAAAGGCTTGAGAGTGAAAACATTGAACAACTGATCTGTCTGGAAACTGTTCTGAATGATTAAAAAAATAGAATAAATGACTAAATAGGTACAAGAAGTTTAGAGTTTGAAGGATATTAAGTAGAGTTGTAATTTGTATTTTAAATGCTCGTATTAATAAAAAAAAGATGGAATGAAGAGGTTATCTTTTCTGAAGTTGGGAAACGTCAAGGCTTGTGGCCATGTGCATCCAAGAGCCCAGATGAATAAGGCTGATGAACTTTCTGTAAAGAAAAATACATTTTCCACCCAGGAGCCATTTGAATTTGAAAATAGGTCCTTCATTAATTAGTGACATAGAATCATCTAGCTAAGTTATTAAAATACTGATTCAGATTCAGTGAACATCTGGGATGGAGCCTGAGATTCTGCATTTCTAAGAAGCCCTTGCTGCTTCTCTGTCACAAGTTGAATAACCATGCCTAAGGCTAACAGATGCTGTGGTAAGCAAAGAAAAGGTTGTGTGTTTTATCTGACTCACTAATTTACTTTGCTTTGGGAACTTGGTTAACTTTTCCTTGTTACCTACACCCTCGGGCAAGCACCAGTACCTTTGTGTTATTGACATGGCCTCCTGATTGTTCTCCCTACCTCCGAACTATCTTCCTTCTCCAAATTATCAATATTATTATTATTATTATTATTATTATTTCTATTATTCTTTTTTTATAAGGAAAGGGAGAGTATGAGCAAGGGAGAAGAGTAGAAGGAGAGGGAGAGGGAGAGAGAGAGAGGGAGAGAGAGGGAGGGAGGGAGGGAGGGAGGGAGGGAGGGAGAGAGAGAGAGAGAGAGAGAGAGAGAGAGAGAGAATCTTAATCAGGCTCCACATACAGCCCAATGTGGGGCTCATAACTTGAGACAAAATCAATGGTCAACACTCAACCTACTGAGCCACCCAGGCACCCCTGCCAGGTAGTCTTTTAAATGCTTCATAAGAATTGATTCATGAATCTATCCCACTGCCTTATTAGTTACCTTCCAAACTATCATTCTTATCATATTACTCTCAAGCTTCAAACCTTCCATCAGTTCCAATGGTTCTCTCAGAACAGATTCAGATCATTTTCTTCTGAATGCTCCCATTCACCATCATTGATCCAGGGTCAGAACTTGGTAAGTGAGGCAAATCTCAACTTTGCACCATTCTGTATTAAATGTAAACTCTAACCTACCATTAGTTAACAGAGTCACTTTTTGATAATCTGTTAATTATACTATTGAATGTTTTTTTTTCATGTTTTCCCTAGTTGACATGTAAGGCTTTCATAATTTTGATAATCTTCTGTGGGCAAAAAAGTACCAAAAATTAATATGTGTAGATTATTCAGTGTTTAAAAGTAGATGTTAATAATAAAAAGATTCCAAGAACTCTCCAGGGAAGAACAGGAGAGGACCTGCTAAGACCAAGGTTAAATTGGTAGGTGCATCTTAATTTTTCTTGTGTATATCCTGATGACACATTCATCTAGTTCTTTGTTAATTGATGTAGATGATTATAATATTAAGTTAGAAATATCCTAAACTTATGAAGGGGTGCAGTTTTCACTAACTGTAGAATTCTTGGGGAAAAGTATATATTTCCACAAGTTTTCATATCTCACTATTCAATATAGCACAAGGTAGAAATAACCCAAATGTCCATCAGCTGATGAGTGGATAAACAAAAGCGGTATATCTATACAATGGAATATTATTCATCTCTAAAAGAAAATGCAGTATTGATATGTACAACACACATGAAAACATTATGCTAAAGGAAAAAAAAACAGACACAAAAGTCACATGTTGTATTATACCATTTATATGCGATTTTCAGAAAAGGCAAATTGATGGAGAGAGAAAGCAGGGAGGAGTGGTTGCCAGGAGCTGAGGGAAGGGGAGATTGGAAAGGGAAGTTTCCTTATGAAGTGATGAAATATTTTGAAACTAGACAAAGATGATGGCTTCAAAACATTGGAAGTATAATAAATGCCACTGAATTATACATTTAAAGTCATTAAAATTATAATTTTGTAATATGTGAATTTTACCTAAATTATAAAAAAATACATGTTTGCAGGAGGTTTGGGGTATTATATTATCTATTTCTTACTGGATTCGTTGGTTTCCTGTGCATATTAAAATCTTCAGTAAGTGTTGGCAGATTGGCCTCCTCTTTAAAATTACCCCCAGGATCTCAAATGGCCAAAAAGACTGCAAGGAAGCCCTTGATTCAAATTCCTCCATGCTAATCTTAACCAATTCAAACCAATTTATCTAGAATTCTGAGCCCTTCATAAAATGATTTATCATGACTCAACCTTATTTAGCATAGCTCCCCAAATTTAACCTCTGCTTCACATAGATAAATCACATCAGAATTCCATGAATACATGAACATAATTGTCACCTCCATATCCTTCCTGATATAATTAACTCCAGTGGAAATACTCTACCCTCTTCATTAGACACATTCTAGCCCAAGTTAAGTTGCATCAGGATTTATTGTCACCTTTTCTGAAAGATATTTCCTTCTGAACTGGTGAGTTATATCCAACCCTCAAAGACCCATCATGTGTTGTCTGGGATGCCTTGAATTTTCAACCAGTTCATAAGAATTGAGAATTGAGACCATCTATGTTAGTATGACTTAGATAAGACTGTAGACCTCTGACCTAAAAATAATTTAGTCGTTTGTTCCAAGAAAGCTTTGCCCAGAAAAGATAAGCTATAACTTAATAAATAATTTCACAGCATGCTTCAGGAGCTTCCCACAATCAGCGTATAAGAGACAGCTAGGAAACAGCTTACTTATTAACCACAGCTTACTTATCAAGACTCACTTCAAGACCTTCACTCTACTGCATCTGCCATTCTAACCAATTACTTTACAAATTGTACCCAGTTCCAACAAATTCCCACCTTTAAAGATGTGCCTTAAACATAAACTTAAATTCAGATCCCAAAGCCCTATAAATATTCAAATTCTGGTTTCCTCAGTTCAGGCGTTGCTGAGATTCTGTCAAGATGGTGTTCTTCCTTAATGCAGTAAATCCTACCAAAGGTTTGATTTTGCTTGATCAGCAGCTCTCTGGTGATAATCTGGGGGGAGTTCATCATCCTAAAGTATGAATCAGGCTTCCTTACACTCACTTTACCCATGAACCATGATGGATACAGAGGGAGACACTTTCTAGAGGAAGAAGAGAAGGAAAGAAGGGCTTGTGCAAGAAGTTAAGAAGGAGAAGAAGAAAGAAAGAAAGAAAGAAAGAAAGAAAGAAAGAAAGAAAGAAAGAAAAAGACAGAAAAGTAGGAAGGAAGGAAGAAATGAAAAAGTGAGCAATAGTCCTGTGTGTCATTTCTTTTAGAAATCCCATGATCATCATGCAAACAGCATGTGTTACTAATAGTTAAGGTCTGGGGAGGATCTAGTTGTGAGTCAGAGCTTCTCTTATAATTATAAACATGATTATTAGCCACATCTGGGACATATAATTTCAAATAGAAAATGATCTTCTCTGGTATTTTAAGGTAATTCTTCTTAAATTGGAGCATAGCTCTCTAAGGAAGCCAGGATCCATAGATGACCTCCTGAAGTTGTAATGGAGAGGTGCCTCTGGATTCTCTTCTCTTTTGTGGGAGTATCTATGGGGGTTGGTGTGATTGAACAATTACTGGTACCTAGGATTATGTAGAGTAAGTTTCTATCTCCATTAGCATGGTTAGCACCGATTACTCCCAACTGCATTCTTGTGCATCACTAGTGATAACCGTATAGATTATTCATTACATTATGACCTGAAAATTAAAGGAAGAATGAAGGTTAATAAATAGGGAAATAACGCTGAGAAACCGGTGCATCTAGGGAACCAAAAATCCTACCCTCAAACCTTGGATGGAAAAAGCCCTTAATCATTCTATCAGGAAAACCTCAGAATTATTACTAGAGAGAAAGTGATAAAGGATACTGCATTACAGATTGGCAGGTGGTGGCAGAAGCCTATTTAGGTAATAGGCTAAATCTTAACCACAGAAGCATTAAACAGAAGAGTTAGTCTTTCTCAATGAAGACAGCCTTAACTTGCCATTGGCTTTCGCCTTGCTTATTTCAACTTGGGATTTCCAAACACTAAGATATTACAGACTTTCTGGAAGGTTTTGTGCCCCCTTTTCTTTTTCCTAATTATTAATCATGCAGCCCAGGAATTCTCCCTGGAGAAATTTCTTAAAATCTGTCTTCTGCCTGAGACTCAGGAAAAGTGGTGCTCTGTCATCTCAGTACTTTGGAAAAATAGTAAAACTCTTCCTGCAGCACTTGATTGTAAGTTAAATAATAAATCAACAGATAATTAATAAAATAGAGATATGCAAATCTGCTTTAAAGAAAAAGGTTTCCAGGCCAATTAAAATCTACTTAGAGTAAATGAATATATTAACATATCTAGGAAAGACTATTTTAGCCAGAAGGAGTGTTGGTCCTATGAAAACTTGGGAGAAGGGCAGTCAGAGAGATCAATGCTGCTAGTGTCCACTTAGGTGAGGTGTGGGGGGTGGGGATGTTTGAGTCCCACTGACAAAACGTTCCCTAGAAATGCAAAGTATTCCCCAAGCTCTCTTAGAGACTATGTTCTGAAATTCTGTAAGACACTATGATAGTCCCATGATTGCAATCTGACTTCCCACGTAGGCCTTCAGATTGTAAGAAGTTGGTTAAGCCCATGAGTTCTAACTCTTCTGTGACCAACATTTTTCTCACTACATATTAATAGGTACTTAGGTTAATTATGTCTCCAACAACTTCTTACAGAGATCTCTGAAAGATAGAAATCTTCCCATATGATGATGAAATTAAGATTCTGAACCTATAAAAGCGATGGCCATTCTGTTCAATACACTATGCCATTTTTTTAATGTTTATTTTTGAAAGAGAGGGAGCTTGTCAGCACAAAGCCTGATGCAAGGTTCAAACTTACGAGCCGTGAGATCATGACCTGAGCCAAAGTCAGACGCTTAACCAACTGAGCCACCCAGGTGCCCCAATATGCTATGCCATTCTATTCTTAATTCTTTTACACAGCTACTCTCCTCCTCAACATCATTACCCTCCGTGAACATCTCAGCTCTTCCTCTCTTACCTTCTGTATTATAGAGGAAATAGAAACCACTAGATAAGGCTTCCTCATCTTCTCCTTGTTCCAAACTCACCAAATCACCTCACGTATATCTTCAACCATGTGTCTTCTTTCTCTGCTTCTCTCTGTCTCTTTGTGACTCTCTGTCTTTCATAGATACATTAATACATACGTGTGTGTGTGTGTGTGTGTGTGTGTGTATCAATCATTTTTCTACTTCTTGAGGAGTACATTCTTCTACTGTGCTTTGAATTTCATCCTCTCCCTTTTAACTGACTCCTGCATGTCGCCAATTTTTCATTCAGCACATATTTATAAAATGCTCATTATATTCCAGATACTACTCAGCAGCACAAATTTTCTCATATCCTCATCACAACCTTTCAAGGTTGGCATTCCTATCAATTTTGCAGAGAAGAAAACAGTTGCAACAAGGTTAAGTACAATACAGATGGTAAGTGGCACAGCTGAGATTTGAAACCAGGTTATTCTGACTCCAAAACACTTTTTCTTGCTTATTTTTTATATTGCTTCTTCCCTCCATCAGAATATTGGCTCTCTGAGAGCTGGGATCTGTCTCTGTGGTGAAGCACTATATCCTCAAATCCTCCAGTAGTGACTGGCACATAGTACATATTCAATTAATAGTAGTTGAATAAATTCATGAATGAATAAATTAATTCCCCTTCTACTTTATGGATATGGAGATTGATGATTTGTTCCCTTGACCCCTTTGTTCACTATACAGAAGTTTGATGTTCCCACCCTATGTATCACTGTGTCAATGACTTGTGATTCTTTTTTCCTTGGAATTCATTAACTTGACTAAAATATGGCTTACTGTTTTTCATTCATAGGTTTCCTCTTGGAGTATTTCCAATTATTCCTCTTGAAATTATTCTTTCCTGAGTGACTCTGGCTACTGCTGGAACATCCTGTGCAGAAGGCTGGAGGGGAGCAATTTGGTGTATTTATCAGCCTCTACATGACCTTGTTGTTCCAAACATCCTCAGGCCAAATCTAATTTATCTTTTGCCTCAAGGGCACGTATTACCCAGGTTCCTATGTTCACTAGCTTGGTGTGGCTCAAATCAAAGTCCTTTAGCTTACAAAATCTCTGTTCAACACCCTTCCTCACCAGATTTCCTCCTAAGAGAACAGGCTGCATTTTAAATGATAGAAATAGCTGGTAGCTTTCCTTCTTAAGCCTCCCTCTCTGACGACTGAGGAATGTTGAGCAATTTTTCCACAGGACTGTTTTCCACCTCTTCCTTACCCCGTGCCTGACCCCAGATCTCATAACACGGATAAATAGATCATTAGACATGCTTTTCGGGACATCTTTATGCTGCTAGAAGTCTGTAGTTCAAACTTTTATCATGTTCTTTCTTTGGTGCCATATTCATGAAATTAGGCAAAGCAGCTTAAAATTTTTGATCTGTAGCAGTTTTATCCATGGAGTTTGGTGCACCATCACTTTGCATTGCATGTCCTTTTACATCTAGTAGCTAATTAATGTAAACTATAAGAAAGTTAAAATACAGATTCCCAGGGCTCACCCTCAGAGATGCAGATTGCGGATCTGAGGCTGCATCTATCTGCAAATGCACATTTTAAAAGTTCTATAAGTAATTCTGATGTATGACTACTTTTTTGCAACACCATGCGGGTGAATGATTCATAGATGATCTATTCATTCACAGATGATGAGCAAAAGGAATGGGTCTATTACTGCTATCTTTTTTAGACTATTATAGAGGTAGAGATTTGACTTTATTTATCTTAATTTTCAACATTGCTTGTGAAACAATAGTTAAGACATCTCATCAATGTTTTCATGGGTTTCCTGAAGACTAGATTTCTGTACAAAGCTGGAAGCTAAAGAGTTAAGTCAGATTTCACCTAACCATAAATGAGGTAGAGGGAGAGAAAGCAGATTCTGCCCCTGGAGATTTGAAAGGACTTAAATGTTAGCACTAACATATTGAACCTAATTCTCAGCTTCAGAGGTAGTCAGGGCAATCACCCAAGAGATCAATGCTTGTTCGCCCCTGGGGACAGACACACTCCTGCCTTTCCTATTCCATACCCCAAACCTCATTTCTGACCAACTGCCCAAGACGGAGAATAGTTGTTGTTTTTCTTCTTCTTCTTCTTTTTCTGTGAAAAATTCATTTAGGACATAACATCATAATTTTCCACCCCCACTCGTTTTTCTTCTTTTTGTGAAAATCAATAACCTATAGGACTGGATTTTATGAAGGCTGAAGCAGTTAGAAGAAAATAAAGGAATGAATCTTTGGCTCATCATATTTCACACACCCACCTGCTTACTTACTGCCTTTGTGCCAGCCAGAAGAGACCAGGAAACACTAGATATGGATGTCAGTGTCTGAGCAGTGTGTGTGGCTGGATGGAAAGGATGCACATCCACCAGAGAGAGATAAAGAGATAGACAGACACACAGAGGAAGAGAGAAAAATAAGCACACAAAAGAGAGAGACAGAGAGAGGGAGAAAAGGAGAGAGCCAGAAAGAGGAGGGAGGGAGGGAGGGAGCTATACGGCCAAGGGTGCCAAAATTCTGGTTACAGTGCTTCTCTCATGAGAAGTCAACTATTACATATATGTTGACTGCTAACTAGCTGACTTATTAAAAAAATTAATAAATGAATACAAGAATGGATATTTGGTAGCAAATCAGAGCAATTCAAGTAAGGAAGATATTAGAAACACACCGGAAGTCCCTTTCATGTAAATGGTATCAGGAAAATTCTCTCTCTCTGATCATAGGGTATCATGATCAAGAGAGTACTGAAGGTTGCTTAACCTGACAGCAGTATGCAGCATATGTGAGACTAGGGAATAATAATTATAAACAATCCCGTGTGGCAAATAGTACCACGCTCTAGGCATGTTATGAAGGTCAGCCCTGGGAAAAGGACAGTGTTAACAGGGAGAGGTGGGCAGTAAGAGATAGTATGTCAGGAAATTAGATGGGAGAATTTAGAAAAAAATTAGACTGTGGGGTTAAAAACAAAGAAAACCTTAGGGAAAGACACTTTCTAACAATTCAAGAAATAATCTTCTCTAGGATAAATTGTCCATATGGCTAATTGCTACCTTCTCTGGATTTTCACTATAATACATGCGTGATTTTTTGTAGAGTTTGCATTGGGATTCATTGCTATTTATTTGTTCAAATCTTTCTTTACATTGGATTGTTAGGCTCTTTGGAAAAAGCATCTACTCCCAAGCAAGTGGGAACCAGTGCACTGGTTCCAGGAATGGGTTCCAGGAACCTGGGAGAATTGTCAATGATTAGGTATTAGTGTTTTAAGAGGGGAAAGCCAAAACATAAATTCCAAGGGTAAGCCAGGATTTAGAAGTAAGAATTATGATCCAATAGAAGAACTGCCTATAGAATCAGGGCATAAGGGTATAAGGCCACAGGGTAGAAATCAGAGACACAATGAATACACAATATAAGGTTTATACCAGGAATGGGGATAATAATTATGGTGATGATATAATTTGAGTATTAACTATGTGCGAACACCATGATAAATACTTTTACTTGTTAATCTTTACCTAGACACTGAGAGGAATATATTCAAAATGACAAAGCTTAAATAATAACTTTTATTTTACTGTTGTTTATCTCCTTTCTCTCTGCAAGCCCATTAAAATTACAATAAACACATTTTAAAAAAATGTATTATATCAGGAAGACAAAGTGAATAAAAGAAAATGCAACCAGGGGTAAAACTTGCTGCATTTTTACAGAGGTTGGAGAAATGAAGACTGTCTTAGTGAACAGAAGTTATAATCTCCGTGGCTACTGAACTCCAGAAATCTCTGCTCTTCCCTGATGGGGACAGATTTCCTATTAGTGGTGGTGAAACCCGGGTGGAGAAATGATACAGACTTGGCCAAGATAAAAAGAAACACCTTCTGTCCTACTTCCTACCCCTCCTCCCTTACCCAAGCTCCTGTCCAACTCTCTGGTACTCTTAGGCTGCTCCCAGAATCTCCACTGCAACATCCACTCTGAGTCAATTGCATGTTTATAATTTGACAAAGAGTCCGAGGTTCTGTTCTTTTACAGACCTGAGTAATTTAGGTTTATGGAAATGATTATTTACAACAGACACTGCCTTCAGATATTACTCCTCACATACTTGTGGTTTTCAAATTTTGACATGATCTTTAGTTCTAGAGAATGAGGCAGGTGCTTCAAGTTCAATGACTATCCAGTGTATAGCAGGAAGAGAAACTCTGGATCATGTTGGCATGCGATTAAGATGACAATAATAGCAATAACACAAAGGTACAATCCTAAAGTGAGTAAACTTGGAGGGAGGCTGCTAACGTTTCATTCTGGTCTCAGTTCTGGACTCCTGTTTTGAATGGGGAGACATGGAGCGTGATTCTCTCTTCTCTCTCCCATTGAAGTAATTGTGTTAACGTTTGCCTTTGAAGAACACAAGCCCTCAGACATTGGGTTTAGTCACAATAGTTTTAATAAGGATGAAATAGAAAGGGGTAAATCATGTATCTTTCCTCTAATCTAGTGTATCAAATTTTGTTCATTTATGATATGTTTTCTATATTTGTCATTAATTCACAAATGATCTGGAACAGACTACTGGTAGCACCAAAATATTATGCCCCTCCCACCACTCCAAGAAGGTAGTGGTGGGGAGGACAAAGACTTATCAGAAGAGAAAAAGTCCAATCCATCTTGCCTCCACTGACAGTGTTCTCATCTGTTCCCACACATCATGGTTCAGTAGTTACACTCCAGGTCTGACAGCATAATATAAGCAACAAGATGAATTGGGAGGTTATAGAAAATGCAAAATCTCTGGGTAAATGTCTCTGAGTCAAACTACTTTGGTTGTCTTCACAAGACGAAGTTTTAAAAGCCAAAAATTGAAAACAAAAATTGTACCTAAATCATACATGTTCATGTCTAGAGGGAACCTCATTGGTCACCTGGTTTCACCTTCTCCTATCATCCCTACTAAATTATCATCCTGTCTTAGTCAGGGTACCTTCCAGTGCGGAGAGAACTGACCCTCAATAAGTGGATACAGCAGACATGACTGTAAACTGCACAGCATTTCATTTCTCTTCTCTTGCTGTGGAATTTATCCATTCATTCATTCATTCATTCATTCAAAAACACTGATTAAGTGCCTCCTGCATACCAGGAGTTTTTCTTAGCATTATGACAGAAGAATGTGGGCGATAAGCTTAGGAATCCCCCTGGGCTTACACCAAAGGGTTACCAAGGCATGAAGAAATACAAAGTCATAGAGTGCTCATGCCCAAGTTTGGGTAAACCAGACTGGCACCCCAAGAATAGGGGGGTGCAAAGACACCCTGAGAATAGGGAGGCACAAAGGTGCCAGGAATAGGGAGGTACAAAGGCACCCCAAAATAGAGAGGGTTGCAGAGCCCCCAAAAGAAAGGGAGAGGCAAAGGCCTGAAATAAAAATGGCACAAAGTTGCCCAATACATAGGTATATGAAATAAACAAGATTAGATATTCAGGGTGAAAACACCCCAATTTAGTACTATGGCAGAAAAGCTGTTTTCACAGGAGGATAGGGCCAGGTTGGGTAAATTGGTGAACTGGACTATGGACCACTGCGCTGCAGGCAAAGCAGCTCAGAGCAGAGATGGTTAACAAAAGAAAAGATGCCTTGTCAACCCTGAGGTTACTTCCCCCATCTATCTCATCCCCTAAGGTAAGATAAACAGAGGTGCTGCCTCACGTCCACTGTAAACCTTCCTCCCAACTACCCAGCGCTCAGATTTTGTTTTGTATTAACCCAAACCCCTAACCACAAATATCCTCAAGACCCCTTTCCCGCACATCCACAAGTTAATGTTCACAGATTCATTGTCCCTTTGTGCACATCCATCGCCATGTTTGTAAGCCTTCTGATCCTAATAAAAATGGGGCAAGGACCCCTATTCGGGGCTCTTGTCTTTTCCCGGACATTAGTCATCTCTTGCTTTAATCCTGCGTCTGCTCTTTTGCTGGCCAAAAGAGAACTTTAGACTTAGAGTCTACGACAGAAGAAGTTACACATCCATCCACTCTTACGAGTTTTAGCTAATTATTCGTTCAACAGCATTAGCATTTGGCAGCTCTTCCTGTCTAAATCTACATCTACTATTCTGCATAAGTTTCTTGACATTCTTCAGCTCTGCAGAGCCTTCTCGCCAAAGAGACCTCAGAGCTTGGAGTATTATCACAGCAGTGAGACTGAAGCAATTCCAGGCACAATGCTTGTCAACACATACTCGTGAAACAAATACCAAACACTGGGGTAGGCAGAGTGAGTTAGTACAAGCTAATTTACAGATGGTCTCTACCCTCTAGAGGTTAATTATCTAGGAGAATTCACAATAGCAAACATTAAGCATCAAAAGGAAGGCATAGCCAATGTGTAATAGATCCCCAAAAACAAAACAAAACAAAAAACAAAATAACAAACAAACAAACAAACAAAAACAAGTCATTGCTATAGATGAAGGAGTTTTCAAGGGGGAGATGGCATTTGGAAGTCATGACTGCTAACAAGAATCTGAATATTTGTGTGAACTTGAGAAACTCCAGCTTCTCTACTTTTAAAATGGATACAAATCCATCGTCCTTTTTTTTTTTTTTTTTTTAATCTCACACAGTGATTCCATGAACATGATTGGAGGTAGATTAAGAAAGTGGAGGGGCACCTGGTTGGCTCAATGGGTTAACAAGCGTCCAGCTCTTGATTTCAGCTCAGGTCATGATCTCACAAACTCTGAGATCGAACCCTGCCTTGGATTCTGTGCTGAGTGTGCATGGAGCCTGCTTGATATCATCTCTCTCCCTCTCTCTTTGCCCCTCCCTGCTTGCACTCTCTCTTTCTCCATCTCAAAATAAATAAATAAACTTAAAAAAAAAGAAGGTGGTAATCCACAAAATTCAAAGGAAGTTTACATGCCAATGAATCAGAAAGTCTTACACAGCACAAAGTACACACAGGGATCACCAACCAAACGCACCATAGACTGAAAATATAAACCGCCCAGAGGATTATCTTAGAAGTCCTTGGGTCTTCACCTGTTCATGAAGACTAAGCAGAGAGGTATCTGATTATAGCCCTACCCTTGGAATACACCATGTGCCTTCCCTGTCTCTTCCCAGAGATGGCTTTATCAGAGCCAGGGTATCGGTAGTTACGACCACTAGCAACAATTCCGTAACCAGAATCCTCTGTATTTTTGGGATGTGTCACAGAGCCTCTGAGATTACTACACCCATCAAAGCAAAGGAACTGTTTGACAAGTGACCAAATAACCCAGTTTTCCTAGAATAATCTGGTTACTAATATTCTCTTTCACTCTCAAAAATGGCCCTGGTTAGATGATTAATTTTATGGCAACCCTAACTATTCCCTGCTTTCCAGAGGCCATGCAGAGGTGGGCCACAGACAGCCAGTTTCCTGCTGCAGACGTCTGAGCAGAGGCATGAGGATAGCTTGAGGTTTACTGGTAGAGAACAGAACAGTTGTTTAGAAACTGCACCATAGGCAAAAAGCCTCCCCAAGCTTTGCAAATAAGCTATTGTCAACTAAATCTGGTTTCATTCTCTCTTCATACTTGATCTTGTTTATATTTTTGTTGTTGTTTATTTGCTTTATCCAATTATCAGCTGTTTCAAGGTTAAATTAGAAGCTTCTGGAAGGCAACAACCCAAGATGATGTTAATGATTCGGAGTGGGCACATGTGCCTCATTTACACTTTACAAGGAATCCATGACAATTGTTTCAACTGACTCTGAAAATTCTGTAAGTAATCCTAATTTCACAAGCAAAGAAACTGAATTCCAGGTCCTGACTGTTAGCTGGTATTGAACTGATGGTGCCAGGACATAACCAGGTCCTCTGAAGACAAATTCTAATCTCTGTCACCAGATTGCACCTCGGTTTTTGTTAGTAATGATTGTAATTACAACAGTCAGTTGCACAGGAGAAGCAAAACGGAACCAGGAGACCTGTTAGGCACTCTGGAGGCTTTTAAAATGATCTCATAGGAGTGCTTGGGTGGCTCAGTTCATTAAGCATCTGACTCCTGATTTTGGCTCAGGTCATGATGTCACAGTTTGTGAGTTTGAGCCCTACTTCAGGCTCTGCAGTGGCAGTGTGGAGTCTTCTTGGGATTCTCTCTCTTTCCCCCTCTCTGCCCTTCCCCTGCTCATGTGTGCATACTCTTTCTCTCTCTCTCTCAAAATAAATAAATAAACTTAAAAATATGTACGTACCATCTTCTTTCCTTGCCAGTCTCTAATTCTCACATAGTTCTTACCCTGCCAGTCATCTCATCTAGCCTGGAAGAGTCTTCTTTCACCAGCCTCATACCCTCCATATGTTATTCAGATCCTTACCTCCTCCAGGAAGCCCTTCTTGGTGCCTTAGGTCCACGGGAATTTCTTTCTGAGCTCTTACATCCATGACTTATAGAAAACTTTATTTGGAATCTCAGTTGTTGACTGTTTTTATATGACTGATTCTTATTTTCCTAGTATCTTTTCAAGTCACTGTGGACAGAAATTGTACTTGTTCATTGATATAACCCTGGCACCTCTCCCCCAACTCACCCCCACAATATGGGCAAAGACTCAGAGACATGGCAAGCAGAGTACACACAGACACAAGAATGTACAAGACAAGGGCAACTGAATCCTTTTGGGAAGCTCTGGCAGTATTGTCTCCTACTGTGAAACTCAATCTGAACTGAGATCAGGCTCCCTCATGCGTGGTGAAAGGAATAGATCAGGCTCAGGGACCCAGCAGCAAAAACACCTGCCCTTTGACCTCCCTGTTCCCTCACACATCTGGGGTCTAAAGGGCTTTTGCCCAAGGCAGGTGGAAGGTGGCAAGCCTGAACAGATCTCTGCACAGAAACCTCTTTCCCTGAGGCCAGAATGTGTTAATGAATGTGACAATTTCTGACTTCTTATGTGTTTAAATCTGTAACCATCCAGTGGACTATGCCTCATCTATGGATGTAGTATCCATCCTTGTGAGGTTTTACTATCAATGGTGACAGACTCTACAATTTCAAATCTGTTAATTTAACTTACATTTCAGTATTGGATAAATCTGAGGGAGCAACAGGGGCAGCCACACAAGTATAAAAATCGGTTATGCCATTGGAAGATAGATCAATAGATCAATACATCATCACCTTTCACGAACAGTTTCTTCTCTTTTGAATATCTCCCCCCCCCCCCAGATGTGCATGGGCTAAACCCCTCACCTCCTTCAAGTCTTTGCTCAAATGCTACCTTTGCAAGGAGACCCACCCTAACCACTAGAATTAAAATTGTTATTGCCTCACCTTGGTAGCTCTCCCTGAACTCTTTCCTGTCTCGTTATCCTGCTGCCTTTTCTAATACCTTATAAAACATATCTATATATTCCATGCAGTATTTAGCGTGTGTCCCCTCACTATGTAAACTCTATGTGGTTGGCAATTTTTGATCACTTTTGTTCACTGATGCATTGCAAGCATGTAGGATAGTGCCAGGCATTTAGCAGGTACTGAAGAAATTGTTTTTATAGAATAGAATGGGATAGAATATAATAGAGGAGAATGAATGAACATTATATCCTTACCAAACCCTTGGTATCTCAAGAATGGTTCACCTAGAGATAGAACAATAAGAGCAGGTGTCAAGAGACCTCCAAGGACACAGAACTACCTGAGAATATGCAAATGAGCACAGACACATAGTCTCTAAGAGTGGATGTCAGAATACTCTCTGTAGTATGGGATTTCCACTGGGATCTTTGTTGATACAAGCTTTGAACCAAGCTGAGGGCATAATAGTACTACCACTTTCTAAAGACCCAAGAATCTGAGAAATTAAACTTGAAAAGATACACATCAGCCCCTACCCACCTCTTGGGGACAGAGCATGTGTACCATCTTCCCAGCACTGCAGTTAGTATGAGTAACAAAAAACAAGGAGCAAACGTTGACCCTGACATCATGGTATCTACTGTTAGAACCCAGGAGACAAAAAAGGAATAATGAGAATAATAAGAAATAAATAGATGGCAGGATAAACACATAGAATCCAAACATTCACTAAGTATCTATTATGACTCAAGCTCTATACTGGGTATTAGAGATATGATGATGACAATATAAGGTTTCAGCCAGGATATAGGGAGGGGTGGTAAATGCATCATTAGAATACAATGCAACAGGTGCCGTAATATCTGTACATAGAAAATGCTTTGAGAACACAGAGACAGTGGTGAATAATTTTCCCATAAATGAAGGGAAAACTAAAATGTCAGGGTCATATTTTCTTTTGGCCTTGAAGGACAAATTGGAATTTTCTGGAAGAGAAAGGTGTGCATTTCAGGAAAAAAAAAGTATAAGTGGGGGCAAGTGCAGATATCAGGATTCCCTACATTTTGGAAAGACAAGACCCTATAGTTCTTACAAGATTATCCTTTCCTCACTGTCCCAGCATATGTCTAGTCCTCTCAATCTCCCAGAACATTGGACAGTGTCTGCTTCATAGGACACACTCAAGGAAATTGGCTGTAAGCCTTGATGGGTGAGCTGGTTAGACCCTGATTGCTTTCATTCTTTCAGGCATTTACTCAGTATATACTTATTTTTAACAGAAGGGCTGATGTTTTTGAAGACCAGCTCTTATAACCCAAGGTCTTATAGGACTCTGCTCTGATTTTAATCTGTAATACCTTCCTTCTACAGAAGTGATGATTAAACTCCGTGATCAGTTGTCATACTGCTGCTCCTGAACCTGGTATGCCCAGCACCAGTTTGGGCTGGGGGTGGCCATGAGAATAAGGTATCAAAGGAGGATAGCACAGAGATGCATTCAGAGAATCAGGCTGCTCAAAGTCTTCCCCTGCCAGCTACTACTATGTGTTTTTGGACAACTACTCAATAGCTCTATGACTTTATTTATAAAATAGGATTAAAAGGATCCAGGTATTAGTGTTGTTCCAAGGCCCAAATAAACTAGGACTATTCAAAATCTTTAAACAATAGCTGCTACAAAATAGGCGCTTGGTAGTAGTTAGATGCTCTTATTAAGAGTTTCAATGAGGTGTGCCTGGGTGGCTCAGTCGGTTGAACATCTGACTTCAGCTCAGGTCGTGATCTTGTGATTCAGGAGTTTGAGCCCCACATTGGGCTCTATGCTGACAGCTCAGAGCCTAGAGCCTGCTTTGGATTCTGTGTCCCCCTATCTCTCTCTGACCATCCCCTGCTTGCACTCTGTCTCTCAAAAATAAATAAACATTATTTTTTTAAAAAGAGTTTCTACAATACTAATTTACATGATTCCTCATCCACAGTGCCACTCTCTTACACTGCTCTGACAGATTTAGCAGATAGAAGGAGCTGTATAGCAGGATTCAGGAGGCGGTTCCTAGTCTTGGCTCTGTCCCAAATTAACCATCTCATCTAAGGCAAATAACGTTCTCCTTTCAGTTTCTTAAAAGGGTTATGGTTAGGCTTGGATGTATCTACAGGGATAAAAGAACTGTACCCACGTTCCTAGAAGACCTTTGGGTTTCCAGTTTCTCCTTGTTCCTGAGATGGACACCATGAGAGTACTGATGCAAATTTCCCAGAGGACTCTTGCTTCTTCACAACTGGTTAAGAGGTAGGTAAAGAGGGAAAATTTCAGTTCTTAGAGGAAAACCTGACCCTGTGCCCAGCAGAAAATTTGTGGAGGCTCCATTGCCAGCCCCCTGCTGCTGCAGTTCAAATACACCTTGGGCCGAACAGGTGCAGGTGAAAGCAACCACTCTGTGTTCCTGGCACAGTGCTAAATGGAGGGAAAAGTTTCCTTCCTGCGGTAAGCACAATGTTATGGGGACATGGCAGCTAAAGTTTCTATCTTCTCCATTGTGACCCTTAGCTCACTGAACTAAAACTGCAGGATTTCCTTATCTGTGTGTCCTGTAGAGCATGAGCATAGTAAAGGCACTAATTAGTTATTATTTGTATCTATATTCATAGCATCTTGAAAGATGGAACAACAAATATTTGTTGAATGAGGCAATAAATACATGAGTAATAGTAGTAATACCAACAAGAACAAAAAGTAACTAATGCCTTTACTATGTTTTATTCTGTGGGAGCAGTGTATAGGTGCCACATACACATTATTTCAATTAATCCTCAGAGTAGGATGGGGGTGGGGGGAAGGCCTATCCCTGTTTCATAGACAAGAAAACAAAGATTCAGAAAGAATGAGAAACAGAAACAAGTTTACGCAGCCAGCAATCAGAAGAACCAAGGTTCCCATGGACCTCTGCCTGAACCCAAACCAGTGGTACAAGTGGGTGAGATATTCAGCATGTGAAGGGGCTAGCCAGAGACCCTAAACCTAGAGCTAAACTCAAATTTAACTAAACATAGATTCCATAACTTTCTCCTTCTCCACCTATTTTTTTAATTAAAGCACATAAAACACATTAAAAATTTTGAATTCCTAGTTTTCTCAGTACCAAGTATTTACTTGGGTGGGTTGACAAGTCCATGATGCAATGGTGCTAATAAAACCACTATTGAAAACCACCTCTAGGAGTCCAGAGCCTGTATGTCCAGAGGGGAGGGGCAGAGGGACTTCCAGTGCTGAACATCAACACAGGTGCTTTATTCTTTCAAAATGATTGTTCATCAAAAACTTCAGTCTAATAACTGAGTTTCATTTTACCATCATATTGCAAATCTGAGTTTAACTGGAGTTGTGTGCAATGCTCTGCTAAGTACACTCTGGTGGGAAGCCTGAGTTTTAGCCTAAAGCCAATGGCTGTCGACCTATTAGATAACAGGACTATTTTAGCTGAACACCATGCAAAAATGGGGCTCTTCAAAGTGCTGATTTGTTTCATAGATGCCTAATAATTGCAGATGTTGGAAATTCTGGAATATTATAAAACTCTACTGACATTATGGATGAATTTAATCCAGTGACAATTACTTTGATGAATCCCAAGTGAGATCCTGGAGGAAGAAAGAAAGAGCAATATGATCCATTTAAAAGCTCTTTTCAGGGGCACCTGGGTGGCTCAGTTGGTTAAGCATGTGACTCTTGGTTTTGGCTCAGGTCATGATCTCACAGTTTGTGGGTTTGAGCCCTGAGTTGGGTCTGTGTGGACACCCTCTCTGCCCATCCCCCACTTATGCTCTCTGAATAAACAAACAAACAAACAAATAACCAACCTTTTCAGAAAAGAACTGATTCAGAATGATTTACTTGCATAGTCACATTCTAATCTGACAAAGCAGTAAAGGAAGCAAGAATTGTTATTTCTTGGGGTCATCACTTCCATTATTGCTTTTATGTGTATTGAATATGGGGAAGGGAATTACAGCTCTGGAGAGTTAAGACCCATGTGGTCTCAAAGACTAGAAGGAGAGATACAGCAGAAGAACCAGGAATAAAAAGAATCAGAAAGGACTCTAGGGGTAGGTTCCCAAGTCTCCTCACCTCAGGAACCATAAGTGTTGAGCATAAGATTAGAGGAAGTCCTGCCTCATGGGCCATATTCTGGCCACAGAGTACTGGGTTTCCCTGGGCTTATGAATATTAGTTAAAAAAAATCTGATTAAGAGATGGAATGTCTAAGGGTCTCAGCAGCAAGACAGGTGAAGTATCAACAGCCCTAGGAGTATTATTGAAGAAGAGACAGCTACCACGTGGAAAAGCCGCACATGGACAAAGGGCTTGCAGGTCACAAGGGATAAATTCAGACTAAGGGAAATAGAAACTGAGGCCTCACATATGGGCAGTGACAGCACACCAGCTCCTCGATATGACACAGGTTTGGACTGGAGCTCCAGGTTCCGATCCACAGCCCACTACTGATTTCTCAGGGCTTTGTATGGGATAAACATGCAAATAAAAAAGTGAACTACACATATGTGGTCCTGGGTCTTAAGTTTGTCTGTAGTGGAGGACATAGAAACTGCAAAACACAACATAGAGACAATTGCAGGGTGAGATAAGTGACCCATAACATCCTATCGTGTCCCTTTCCTTCATATTCAGAAACATGAAAATAATAATGCCCAAACTGCCTACTTCACAGTGTAGGGTGAGAATCAAATGGAAAAGCTCCTGAGAAACATTAGTAATTCTATTCAAGTAAGATGCTATTTCATTGTTTTAAATTGCTTTAAACAGGATGTTAAAGAATTACAGTAATTAACATAAGAGATTAATATGGATATTGGCTCAGAATGATGAAGGATGCCTACAACTGTTAAAAAAAAAAGACGGGTGGGGGCTGGAATCAAGTGAAGAAATAACTCTTCTAAAAACGGTGGGAAATGACTCAACTAATACCAGTAGCCAAATTTGTGAAGTAGCATATGCTCCCTTCTAGGAGATAGCTGTCATTTTTGGAACTTCTGAGTCTCTCTGTGCCAGTTGAAGATGACTGAAGAAGACAGTTTATGAGATGGCCTAACACCCAATATAGAGGACTAGTGTTCTCAGGAACCAATTACAAATGGATTTTCATCAATCTGAACTATCAGTGTACAGCAGAGAGGAGAGAGATTAAAGCAAGAAATCAAGAAAGGATGCTCATGAATATCAAAGGAAGAAGGTAAGTCTAAATGAAGGGCCAGAAAGAGGGGTAAAGACCAGGAGAGAAAAAGAGAGAGGGAGTGAGAAAGAGACTGAGAATGAGAGAGGGAAGGAGAAATAGAGAGAAACGGAGGCTGGGGACAAGGCAATACCTACAAAGGATAACCTTGTGGCAAGATAATCACTACAAAGGTGTTTAGAAAAAAAGAGTGAGAAAATGATGGAGATTCTGGAGAGTATTAAGTGTGGCTTTCCACAGAGAATGCTTGGAAGATTAAAGGCTACAACTCTGTAAACCACCTAGCATAATCCTTGGCCCAGAATAGGCACTGATTAAATGTTAGTTTCACTATATTTTCCCTTGACCTCACTGCCATAAATAAATTACAATCAGATGGCATCTCTCATGTTTTGGAGTGTTTCACAATGTCTTCGCTACTGCTATACAAATGCTTAGTGATTAGGAAGAGTTTTTGTTGTTGTTGTTTTGTTTTGTCTTTTCATTTCTGCAGCCCTGCTTCTCCGTCAGGTAACAGAAGCCTAAAAGCCTGGGGCATCTTGGTTAAGAAGGACAACAATAACTTCAAAGCACCTCAAGAGAGAGCAGGTAGGAATGTAATGTTCTTATATACTGAAGGAAGTGGAGGTTGAGGTGCTCTTGGAAATTTTACTAAAAGAAGTGAAAATAAAGTTTGTTAAAGTGAGGTGATGGTTACAGGAATGGACACTTACCTAGAAATACGTCAAAATATATCAAACTGCTCATTTAAACTTTATGCATTTTTCATACCTTATTGCATGTAATTGATACTTCAATTAAAAACACGTACTAGAAGGAATGTAGTAGAAGGTCAGTGCACTTTCTGAATTCCTCAGAACACACTGGGTTACTGCCACTAGCAATCAGTAGCAGAGCTGGACACGACTCAGATTGTGTACTGGCTATTCTAAGCTTATGTTGGTAGTTGAAGGGGACTTCTAGAAGGAGTGAGCTTGGGACAGGCTAAAATGGCATGGGACCAATGGTTGTGCACTCTGGACACCAAAGATTCTGAGGAAAGGAGAATGAAAACCAGCATTCTTTGCGGGCTTACCTCAAGCTTTATACATGTTATCTCATTTAATCCTAAATCTAGTTAACAGATAAAGTAATTGAAAGGAACTTGGAGGCGTTAATTTTCCCAAGGGAGTGATGTGCTGTGAGAAAAGATGGCTGAATCCTAGAAGTCTTCTCCTCCTAAACCAGAATACTGTGTGTTTCCTTACTATTTTTCTAATCTGGTGTTTTGCCTCAGTTCTGCTGTTGGTGAAGCAGTTTCTGTCATTGAAAGAGGTCTAATCTAGACCATATGCTCCCAGTGTTATGGAGAAAAGCAAACTTCTAAGCTTCCCCTGGATTAGAATTTCTCTGTGATATCCATTCCCCAGATCAACTGCCTCCATTACTGACCAGATGAAAAATATCATTAGTAGAGGAAAACACAGAGTGGAAGCTTGGGAGTAGCAGCTGTAGTTTCTACTCAATCCCATGCATAACTTCCATTAGCAGTAATGTCTGTGATGTGTGTGAGCTGAGGGAATACTCCACTTTATTAAGAGGAAATGATATATACAGTTACTTATGAAGTAAAATCAAATAGCAGAATTGCTATTTGTCTATGGGAACTCTTCCTTATTAGTGTCATATAAATGCAAGTAGATACTTAAAGAGATTGATAACACATGGGCCACGTACAGTCACACCATTAGAATGACTAAAAACCAATTCTAAAAACAGATCCGTATGATTTTTTTTCTGACATTTTGTGATAAGAATATTCCAGTTCTAGAACTACAACCTCACCTCTTAATAAACATAGAATGCAATATTGCTAGATCTAAAGCAAATCTGGAAGGCAGAGAACAAAATGTGGTGATGCAAGCATGTTTTCTCTCACCTTCACCTTTTCTACTAAGCAAAATAAGTTAATGAGTCAACTCATTTCCAACCTGCATGTTACGTGCCAATTGCTTAAATCAAACGAGAAGCTCTTTTTAGTGCAGGACCCAGAGCTCAAGTGAAAGTTGTCAGATTTAATAAAGTAGATTTGTTCTAGAAGGAAACATTCCCTTTCTATTTTCCAGGGTACATCTGTTTGCCAGAGTGCATTTTCCAGCTAATACTAGTTTGTCGACAGCATTTGCAATGAACTTTAATTGTGTGCTTTACCTGACAGTCTTAATTGTAATCTGACTTCCTTCAGGTAGCAATCAGCCGAGTGAGGTAATCATATCTCCCTGAAGCCCATAAACACAACCACCTGCGCCTCTTCTATTTAGCCTTCCTCTTTTTAACTCCAGTATCACATGGAGAGGGGATACAGAGCCTGAAAAGGTACAGTGTCCTCAAAATAGCTGCTATCATCTCAGTGGTGTATAATTAAACACAGACAGAGTAACTGAAGACAAAAATAATCCTATAATTTTAAATTGTAATAGTAAAGCTTGGGTACAAGCAGAGATTGGCTTTTTTAGTACCAAAGAAATTGGTTCTGCTTCATGCTTATGCCTGCGTTTGTAGATTTCCCCAAATGTTCTTCTTGGTATGTGGTTTTCTATGTGAATATCAGGGGATTTCCCCTTCATACACCCTGTCTGGAAGCTCCACCCTTTTCCCTATTCTCTGTCCCCACTGCTCACATCCCTGATCCTTATCACCTCCCATGGGGATTCCTAAAGAGGGCTCTAAGTCTGTGTGTCCAATTTATCTCTGTCCAAACCACACCATTTGTGGTATTTGAATAATCTTTCTAGAATGAAAATCAGATCAGGCCACAGATCTAGTGGAAACAATCAGTGAATTGAGCTTCCCAGAAAGATGGCAGTGGAATCACTGATTTGGAAGTTATCATGACCAACAAAAAACCAGGACAAACTTTCATGATGTTAAACTAATGAATAGACACAGACCAATGCCAAAATTACATACAGCGAATAATCTCATTTCTTCATAATATAAATATATGCATTACATTTTCAAAAGAAGACACAACCATAATTAGCATCATGAATTCACTTATATGTCTCATAAACTTTTTAATTAAATATTCATCTACAATTAATGACATTTTACTGGTTGAATATAATTCAATTGCCTTTCACAGCAATTTACTTATCCACTTTCCTTCTTCCAACATTTACTTCCCCCCAGTGTTCAGAAATAGTAGAGATGAACAATATATAATTAAAAGTTTTCAAGCATAATCAATTATTTCCTTGGAGGAAAAATTCCTTAATGCAAGTGAAAGGATAGGCATATTGTTGAAAGTAACGATTTCTTTTACACATCACTCTCTAGAAAGAGTGTTCCTCAGTGACACCAACCAATCTGTTGGTTTTCCCTACTTATATCAAGATTGAAGTTAATGATTACTTCCTCTGATTATTAGCCATATGTATTTACAAATATGTGTGTGAATCATAGATATACATTATTTCTCATATTTTTATCAGCATGTTCATCTATTTCTTGTTCATCTGGAAGAGCTCTTTATATATGAATACTAATCATAATACATTTCTCTAGTGCATTAACTCAGTCTCCTAGGTGGTTACTTTAGTCATTTTCTGTTTTGTCAAACCTGCAATACCTCCTTCACCATCCTTAATCTTACTTAGTGACCCTTTTTCCTTGCTTCATTGAAAACCTGAAGCAATTAGAAAAGAAATCTCACAAGTTGTCACATATGCATTCACCAACATCTGCAGCCATATGTGCTGCCTTCTTTCCTGCAACTACAAATGAACTCCCCCCATGCTTCTGGCTGAGATCAAGCCTTCCTCCTGTGTACTAGCTCTCAGGCCCTCAAGGGGTAATCAAGGACATCACACCAGCACTTTCTCCTATCTTTTCTGTATCGACAGCTTCCCCGTCTTTACTGGATTTATTTCCATCAACATATGAAATTGTTCTTTTCATTTCTCCTGTCTTAAAAAGAATACTCACTGCTGTCTTCAATTCTACCTCCAGCTGACAGTAGGTATTTCTTCTTTATTTTACAGCAGAAGTCCTTGAAACCACTGTCTATATGTCTATTTTAATATCTGCTAGACCTGTCCTTCCAACTCTCTTAAACCAATTCAGACTAGACCTTCCCTAAAACTCCAGTATAAGTTTTGATATATTAGTAGCATTTGAGTTATGCTTCTGAAATGATTTCAATTAATTTCTCAGATATCACACACTTCTAAGTTTCCTCCTAACCTATTGACTCACCTTTTTCAGTCTCCTTTGCTGAAGGAAACTGTTAATCTTTTAACCATTTGTGTTGGAGTGCCAGGGGTCTCAATCTTTGTTTTTTGACATTTTAAATATTCCCTTCCTTCTACTCTCTTCTCTGTTTATATCCTGTCTCTCTCTTGGAGTTTTTATCAAGTGTCTGGATTTAAATACCATGTATAAGTTGGACAGTCTAGGGATTGTATCTTAGTACAGACTTATCTCTTGAAATGCAGGCTCAGATTTCCAACTGCCTACTCTATGTGGAGATCTAATAACCATCACAAATGTGATAGATCCCAAACTGATCTCTTGTTATTTCCTCTCAAGCCTTCTTCTCCCAAAGTCTCTTCTAGACCCCATATGGCATCTCAATGACTACAGCGACTAAGATAAAAAATTTCCTCGATTTCTCCTTTCTTCTTTCAACCCACATCTAATCCATCTGCAAAATGACTTGACTCTACCTTCAAAATATGTACAGAATCTTACTACTTCTGATAACCTCCACTGCTACCACCTGTTCTATGCTCTTAAAATCATCAAAATAACTCAATAACTTGTTAACTGTTTTCCCTGTTTCTACTCTTGCCCTTTTATAATTTACTTACAACAGGGTAGTCAGGATGATCCTGTGAAAACATAAATCCAGTTGAGAAACTCTTCTGCTAAAAGTGCTATTGGCTGGCCATCTTGCACAGATTAAAATAGAGACCTCTTTAAATGGCCTAGAAAGTTCTACACCATTAGACCGATGATATCTCTCTGATTGTATCTACTACCTCTATCCCACTTATTCACTTCGCTATAACCATGGTGGCCTCTTCTGTCATTCAAGCATGCCAGGTACACTTCTACAACATAGCCTTTGCATTTGCTATTCTCTCTACATGGAACCCTCTGCCCTACATCATATACACATTGCTCACTCTCTCAAATACCACCTTCCCAGTGAAGACCATGTCTATTAAAATTTCCACTCCAAAACCTGAATTTCCACATCACCCTTCCTGCCTTATTTTCTCTCATAGAGTTATCACTGTATAACATGCTCCATAATTTACTTATTTATTTTATCCTTTGTCTAACTCCACAGATTAGACAATAAGCTCAATGAGGGCAGGATTTTATCTTATTTATTCATTAATGTATGCCCCACAGCTAGAACAGTACCTGGAACAGAGGGTGTCCGATAAATATTTGTTATATGAATAAATGAAAAAACTAAATACCAACTCCTCTGATTAAACCACTCAAGTACCCGCCCCAGTCCACACACACAGGCCTATTGTATAAATTGTAAATAAGTCACTGATAAGTAGAAGCATTTAGTAGCTTTGAGAGAGAGAAAATAGCTTTTTGAAGGCCAACAGTCAGATTGACACCAGACTGACTTACCATCAGCATAGTAGGTCCTACTACAGGAAATCTCAACGTGCTGAGGGAGAAACTGTCAAGTTTAAATTCTTTAATCAGCTAAGCTACCATTTGAAAGCATGAAGTAGAAATAAAGACATTATAGACATAAAAAGTCAGTTGTTCTAATCAACACACATTAGTTTTTTCTAATTGTGTGGCTTTTCTCAAGTTACTCAACATCCTAGCTGTTGTTATCTCTTAATAAGTGGGTAATTATATTATTGTTCCATAGGGCTCATTGTAAGAATTCAGTGAGGCTATACCTGCAAATCTTTAATATAGTCCCCAAAATTTTAGCTGTTTTTGATGATTAATATTACTATTTTATTATTAGAAAACATGGAAATCTTTCTACTTCATTTTAAAAGCATAGCCTAATCCTAATATTTATCTTGGCTAGTAAAATGAAATAAAAATGTCAATTTCAATTATAAATTTAGAGGAAATATCATAGATAAAATATTAGCAAATCAAATACACCAGTATGTCATTACCAGTGAGGGTGTATCCCAGGAATGCAATGCATGAATGGATTAACATCAGGAAATCTGTTAATGTAATTCAGTGTATTAAAAGATTAAAGGTGAACAACTATATTATTATCTCAGTAGAGCATTGATAGAACTCAACATTCATACTTGATAAAACCCTCAGTACACTAAAAGAAGAAAACTTTCTTAATCTGAAATGATTTTCCAAGTATTACCACTCTGAGTTCAGCCCTCTAAGTTCTGCATTCCATTATCTATTATGCGCCCTAGGCAAGTTGCTTATTTATTCTGGGCCTCAGTTTGCTCATACAAAAAGTGTTACACTAAGGGTACAGTGTCATTAGTATTAGAAAGATTAAATGAAATAAATGGTAAGTATTCCCTAAATTACAACTTAGAAATGCCTTTGATTATAAAACATGTTTCTCACTATATTAGTGATGAAGGCATCTTAAGATGTTCCAGGCCAACTCTCTTTTTAACAATTGTTAACATTTTATTGAGGGTCCTAACAAATATGTTAAAATAAAATAAATGGAAGTAAAATATTGGTAAATAATATTCAAAATAGTTACTCATTAAAGGAAATTCAAATTATTTACATTGAAAATTCTAAAGAATTGACCAACAAACTATTAAAGATAATGCAAGAGAATTAAGCATCTGAATACAAGATAAAATTTGCATAAGACATTTGAACATTTAGCCTGGTAAAAATTTTTAAAGTGTAATTTTAAAAATCCATTCACAAATGCTCCAAAAAGGCATTTAATCCCTAAGAACACATTAACAAGAAGTATACTAGATCTCCGTTAAAAGTGATATAGACTGGGGTGCCTGGGTGGCTCAGTTGGTTAAGCATCCTACTTTTGATTTCAGCTCAGGTCTTGATCTCATGGTTAGGAAGTTCAAGCCCCATGTTGTGTTCTGCGCTGACAGTATAGAGTCTGCTTGGGATTCTCTCTCTCTCTCTCTCTCTCTCTCTCTCTCTCTCTCTCTGCCTTTCCCCTGCTCATGCTCTCTGTCACTCTCATAAATAAACTTAAAAAAAGGTGATATAGACATTTAAAAAAGACCTAGAGAGTCCTCGTTAGAAAGACTCAAAATCGCAAATAGGTAAATTTCTTCTGTACTCATTTATAAATAAAACCAACAAGTTTTGAAAATACGTGTTTTCCTGGTGATTCTACAACTGATAAAGAGAATGCACAATAGTAAAGAAGTATAAAGAGAATAATGAGGTAAAACTTGGCCTAATTCAAACCATATGGTAACTGAAATAGTCCTACATACTAATAGAAATGAAGAAGCGTATCAATAGAATCAGCTTCAGATCTAATAACATTTTACTTCATTAACTTTGTGAGAGAAAGGTAGTTTAATATTTTTTTTAGAGAACTGGTCATCTCTTTGAGGAAAACAAAAACTTTATACTTCCATTCTTATACCTCTAGATTCCTCACACTGCAGGAGAGCATCCTTTTAAAATGCAAATCTGTTAGGATGACTATTATCAAAAAGACAAATGTTGGCAAGGATGTGCATAAAAGGAAACTCTTAGACACTGTTAATGGGAATGTAAAATGGCACAGCCGTTACGGAAAACAGTGTGGCTGTTCCTCAAAATTAAAAATTGAACTACCATGTGATACAGCAATCCCACCTGGGTATATATCTGAAGGAATTAAAATCATTATCTTGAAGAGATATCGGCACACCCATGTTCCTTTCAACATTATTCTCAATAGCCAAGATATGGAAACAACCTAAATGTCCTTTGACAGATGAATGGATAAAAATCATGTGGTATATACATGTAAACAGTGGGATATTATTGTAAATGTAAATGTAAAAAGAAGGAATTCCTGTAATTTATGGCAACATGGATGAATAGGAAGGGCATTATACTAAGTAAAATAAATTATTTGTTCATTCACAAAATGGACATGTATATACATCATTGGAAAAAGTGTGAATTTATATAATTGCCTTGGAAGAAAATTTGGCTATATTTTTCAAAATTAAGAGGGCAAAATTAAAAATTCCTCAAAGGACAGAGGAAAAATGATTATAATATATCCATACCATGGTATTCTATGCAGCTTTATAAAGAAAGAACAATAAGATATTTAAAAATATATTAAGAAAAACTAAGTCACAAAAAACATGTGATTATTTAATGATACCATACATGTGCACATATACATACATACACATTAAAATCAAAATCATTAAAAAAGACTTGTGTTATGTACACTAAGTCTTTAACAATGGTTACCCCGGGTAAGATAGAAGAGGAAAAAGTGGGGACTAGTAACAAGACTTCCACATCTTATTCTACATTTATAACAATTCTCTGAAATTGTTATAAACTGTTGAGCAAGTGGCATCTGTTGCTTACCACCAGGAGTAACACAAGGAGTACACACTTCTGTCCACTGCACATTGGTAGTGGAGACGTCAAGGAAAACACAGTGCAGTCGAATACTGAATGGAGCAATGCTTTGCTCACATGGAGAGGGGACAAGGAAAGCTCAGCTTTAGTGGTGGGTGTTGGACCCAATGTCTAGCAGGCACTCCTGGAAGCCAACACAGGGCCATTGGCTTGCATGCTACCCTCTTGTACCTCAGAATGATCTCCTCCCCTCCCCACAGAAGACAGATATAGTAATGGGGCTGGCCAGGTGTTTAATGACACACACATAAACAGAACAAAGGAGTATAAACTGAGTATGAAACAGGGAAGATAGTCCCACACAATGTGATAAGCCCAGTATAGGCTGTGGAGGCTCGTTGTCTCTTGGTAATGGACTGTGTCAGGCCCCACGTTCATTCTTAGCTAAGTGGGGCTGAAAGACTGAACACACAAGACTGCCTTTCCAAACATACAATATGGGAATTTTTGTATTACTTATTACAAATAAAGAAGAAAAGGGAGACAAAGTTTAAAGAATTATATAACCCTAAGACACTGGTGGGTAAACAAGCATTCATCTCTTTTTAGACCCTACTGTATGCTAGGAGCCATAGGGCATTCTTCATAAGACTGAACACTCTTACTCCTACAGCAACCTACTGAGTTAGGGATTTTCACTTACAGTTTATAATTGGAGAAGCTAAAGTTTAGAATGATTTAGTAACTTCTATTTTCTGGTTCAAAAATTTTCACATAATGGCAAAAATATCTGCAAGAGTCAAAGACAGTGGTCATGCTATGGTGAGGAGGAATAGGGAGAGAAAAGGGACAATGCCACATGGAATATTAGAAGAAAGCCAAGCCAGGCTCTGCTCTTGTTGGCCAAGAGTAATCACTCGTCAAGGTGCTGATAAATTTTCCAGGAGCTCCACGCAAACAGTTTAAACCAACATTTTATCATAAGTCACAGGAAGATCTGGAAGTACATATTCATCAGACTATCTTAGAGCACCCTCCCTTGCCCCACAGTACTCTGCCTAGACAGGTCAGGAAGCCACAGAATTAAATTGCCTGAAAAAGGTGATCAATTTATGTCTTCTTATTCCCTATGATCCAATATAATACTGACTTAGAGGTTATTGCCATTTACAGAGAATTAACACAGTTACTATCTAAGTGCTTCTTAGAAACAAGAAACATGTCAATAAAATTTTACTCTTCCTTTCATCTCCAAACGCAAACAGGAATAACCAGGAGTCATTTAACAGATTAACATCTCCTTAATTATTATTTTAAAAATCACAATAAAGGGGACTCTTTAGAGAGATTTCTAAATAAGTCCTAAAGAATTTAGTGTGATTTTCTTCAGGATAAGAGATGTTTGACAATTACCTGGCCACTGAAGAACCTAGAAAAGGAAAGGCTGGAGAGAATAAAGTGTTTTAAAAAACTTAGTTCAAGCAGATGCTGCTGATAAAAGTCAGATTTTCATATTTACTCAACAAATATTTACTGATTTTCTGCTGTGTGCCCAGAACTGTGTTAAGCATAAATGTTAAATGTTAAGGGAATGAGAACCTAACAAACCTGTTCCTGATTTAATTGACCTGAGAGATGTTAGAGAATTGTTTTTCAAGGAAAAAAAATACAATTTTCAAGAAAAATACAGAATAATCTTACTTAAAAACATAGATCCAATAATTCAAAATGGAATACCAACCAAAATAATCACTATAACAAAAAAATGCTTTATAGCATTTGCTTTATAGCAAATTAGTGTTTATTCTAAAAATGAAAGAATGGTTGATAACAAGGAACTATTAATAATATTCTTATTAGTAGGGCAAAAAAGGAAAATCTATCTGACCATCTCATTAGATATGATGAATTTTAATAAAATTCTTCACCTAACAAAAAAAACCTATATAAAATAAGAAATAAGAACCTACCCTAACAAGATAAAAATTACTTGTAGTGAAGTATTAAGAATTCTCATTGATCCCAGGAGCAAAACATATACTAGCACTCACCATGTGATTTAGTATTTTTCTGAATGTCTAGCCATTGTAGTATGATAAAATTATTTTTTTCCATCACTGGGAAAAAGAAGCTAATGTACAATTATGTATAGATTAGATGATTAACAAGGTTTTAGCATATAAATGATTGCAAAATAAAAACCTAAAAGTAATTATATCCGTGTGTACAAGGAATAATTGGTTAGAAAAACCAATGGGAAATAAATGGGAAAATAAAAATTAAAAAAAAAATAAACTGCATATAAATATTTATCAGTTCCCTGACTGAAACACAACACTTCACAGAAATGTTTATTTCAAACAGTAATGTAATGAACATATTTGAACTCATCTAATAGTACATGTTCTTATTGTCATCATTTTATAATAATCTTTCCAAGTTAGTTTTACTGTGCATAGCTCTTTTGACTAGCACATGGCTGAATTTATTTTATTTTTCCAATTCTTTAGATCCTGATAAAACAGGTGAGCTTAATAATTATATTCTATTGTACATTAGCTACATTGTGGCTGTTCATATCATCTTATTGTATGTCTTCCTTTAACTGTTCACTATGTTTTTCTGATTTTCTGTCCTTTATTGGATTGGCCAAGTGTTTGGTTTGTTGTTATTGTTTTGTTTTGTTTTTAAATTGAAGTATAGTTGGGGTGCCTGGGTGGCTCAGTCGGTTAAGCACCCGACTTCGGCTCAGGTCATGATCTCGCGGTCCGTGGGTTCAAGCCCCGCATCAGGCTCTGTGCTGACAGCTCAGAGCCTGGAGCCTGTTTCAGATTCTGTGTCTCCCTCTTTCTCTGACCCTCCCCTGTTCATGCTCTCTCTCTGTCTCAAAAATAAGTAAATGTTAAAAAAAATTAAAAAAAAACCCCAAAAAACAAAAAAATAAATAAATTGAAGTATAGTTGACACACAATGTTACATTAGTCTCAGGTATACAACTTAGTGATTCCACAAGTTTATACATTATGCTATGCCCCCACAAGTGTAGCTACCATCTGTCACCATTACAATATTGTTGACTATATTTCTTATGTTGTGCCTTTTATTCCCCTGCCTTATTCCATAACTGGAAGCCTGTACCTTCCACTCCCCTTCACCCATTTTGCCCATCCGCCCACTACCCTCCCCTCTGGCAACCATCAATTTGTTCTCTGTATTTATAAGTCTGATTCTGCTTTATATTTGTTTAATTCGTTTTGTATTTTTGTTTGTTTGCTTGCTTTAGATTCTACATATGAATGAAATCATGTGTCTTTCTCGTTCTGACTTATTTCACCTAATATAATACCCTCATGTTTTATTCATTTTTGTGTCCTCTACCTGTTGGAAAGGTGTACATACTCTTTCTTTTGTTTTAGTCACTACCCTTAACATTTAACATAAATACTCAGAATAGTGAAAAGTTAATCCACCTCTCTAGCCTACTTTGTTTATAAGAACTTTAGAATTCTTACAGAAGAATCTTCCTAACTCTCTCTTTTCCTATTATTGTTTGGTGTCTCAGATCTACTAGTCTTTACTTTCCAGATGAGTCATTCCTATTATTTACTGCCAATGCTTATTTATATAGATCCCTATTTGATGTTTCTTTCATCCTACTCTTTCCTTTGGCTTCAATATCCTTCTTGCTGACGCATATCCTTAGTTGTTATTATCAATCTGCCTGAAGGAAATTCCCTCAATCTTTGCTAGGAAATTCCCTTATTTCACCCTCATTCCCCCCCCCTACATTTTTATATACTACTTTTGAGAGAGACAGGTGGGCAATAGGCAGAGAGAGAGGAAGAGACACAGTTCCAAGCAGGCTATGAGCTCAGTACAGAGCCCAATGTGGGGCTTGATCCCATGACTCTGGGATCATGACTTCAGCCAAAATCAGGAGTTGGATGCTAAACTAACTGAGCCACTCAGGTACCCCTTCACCCTCATTCTTAAAGAAAGTTTAGCTTGGGTTGAAACTCTAGGTAATCAGTTATTTTTCCTTTGAAGCATGAGGGTATATTTCACAGTGTTCTGGATTTGACATAGTTAGTGAAATATTTGTTGTAAGTATATTTGGTAACTCTTTATAAGAAGTAATTGAACTTCTCTTTCAGGAAGTCTAACTATTTTTTTATGTTTATTGTTGTGTGATTTCACTATAATTCAGCCAAGTGTGGATATGTACTTATCCAATTTAAGACTTAGAAAGTTTAAAAATCTGAAAATTCAGGCACTCATCAATATGGACATTTCTCAGTACAGTATTACCTCTCTCTTATTCTGTATACTCTTTCATTTGGAACATTTAGACTCTATTTTGCCCTTTATATCTCCTAAAATCTCTTTTCTATGCAATTATCAGTCCATATGATCCCAGATGATTTCCTACCCTCTGTCTTCCAATTAATATATTCACTCTTCAACTATATCCAATCTACTTATCACCTGATCCAAAGAGGGATTTTTTTAATGTTAACATTTGTGTATTTTGTTTTTTAGACTATGTATTTGTTTCCTTTCAATGTTGCCTTTTCCTATATCATAATTTAATATTGTTACAGTATTTATTATTTCCTTTGTCTGCCTGAAAATTTCAAAATCCACTCATTTTAAATTCTTTAAGTTAGTTTATTATCCCCAGTTCTCTTCTATTTGGTGTGCTTGCTGACTCCTGCTCAATATTTTATTTCATGTGTGGTTTGTAATTTTTAAAATAAAATCATCCTCACAAGAAACCACATTCAGTGGAAGTTCTATTTTTTCCTAGATTGTAAAAATATCTCTTCAGAAATATTTGCCCCTAATAGGTATTTTCCCTTAACAGCTGGTGGTGTGGATTGTGGAGTGTGAGTTTAGACTTCATAGAAGGGGAAAGGCCCTGAGTTTATAATTTTTCTCAGGTTATTTTTTCTGTCCATGCCCTCAAGCAGGCTACAAATTTTTGTGCTATTTTCCTAGATTGTTAAGAATTTGAATAGTTGCCATTTTATGAATGGATCAAACTTTATGAATCCTGGTTTTATCTGTAGCTCATTTCTAATGCCCTGTATGGCCTCTACTCTTCGAGTGGGTAGCAGAGTCCCATGAAGCCAGTAAGGCCTGTGTGTCCTGGGCTACAGGTTCCATTCACTGCACCAATTTTGAATTCCCTCTGTATTTGGAGGTTTGTTTGTTTTGTTTTGTTTTTTAAATCTCTGTTTGTATCTTGAACTCAGCCAAATATTTACATTTGCAGTTATATTTTAAATGGCACTTGTATATATTTGAAATAGGAAAGAAGACTTTCTGGGTCAGCTCAGCCCAGCTATTTAATGAAAATCAACTTTGCATTTACATGAAATATCCTAATTGTCAATTTAGTTTTAGTCTTCTATGCAGAATGATTTCCTTGAGGAAAAGAACTATATTCTATTCATCTGTCTTTCTATTTGTTGAACAGATGAACTTATCACCTATGTCCTCATCTTATTCTTGCCATTTTCTGGTATTTCAGAATTTTTCTGGGTGCTGATAGAGTTTTTGCAACATTTGGTTGCTACAACACAAACATATGAAACCGCAGTGACCTTTAGTGTTTGGTGGGGTTTAATGAAGCTTTGTCTGAATGATGGTTTGAAATCCAGATGTAGAAAGCAGGCTTTCCCAGTCTCTGTTATTAGGAGAAAATGAAAACAGAAGCATAATTATAATGTATGTCTTTAGTAAATCTACCACCTGGGATTAGAGGTAGGCTTCTTTTTATTGAAAATGTTAAATAGTTGCTTCAAAAGTTCAATGAATCAATTAACATTTCTTTGTACTTAAGCCTGCATTTTTGGGGAAAGAAATTTGAAATCTTTGTACTGATTCTAAAAACAAAATTGAGCAATATAATTTTGTTAAATATTTTCAGCAAGTCTCAATCCAATAGGATGATAATGTTTTAATTTTTCAACTCTATTAGACAGTTCTATTTTTATGGTTACCTACAATAACTCTGAAGGTTTAAAAGACATAGAAATGGCCATCCTTTTCTAGATTTTATGCTTTCATTGTTTTTGTGACTATAGTTTCATTATATATATTATGAACTATATGTGTGTGTGTGTGTGTGTGTGTGTGTGTGTGTGTCTATGCACACACACACACTGCATGGCTATATTGTCATTATATCTATATTGTATCTATTTAGATGTTAAGTAGTAATGTGCCTTTTCCAATAAGATAGTGAAATGACTACCCTTTCCAAGAAACTATTCTCTTTATTTCTATTATAACAATTAAATCAGGATTTCTCATCCTTTTCTTAACTCATATCCCTTACAATATTTTCCAAGTTCTCTGCATGTTCCCATTGGTCAAGCAAATTTGATAGAGCTTTCCTTTCTAAGTCTGTTTTAAGAAAGCAAGTATATTGAAAATGATGTTTCAAATTATGTCTCTGTACTTTGGAATATTTCTCAGAGAATCAACAGCTATTTAGAATGTTTGGGTGGCTCATTTGGTCAAGTGTCTGACTCTTGGTTTCAGGTTAGGTCATAATTTCGCAGTTCATGAGATAGAGCCCCTTGTCTGACTCTACATTGACAGCACAGAGCCTGCTTGGGATTTTCTCTCTCTCCTCTCTCTGCCCCTTCCCAACTTGTGCTCTCTCTCTCAAAATAAATAAATTAGAAAAAAATAAAAAATAAATAAAATAAAATAAAATCGGGGCGCCTGGGTGGCTCAGTCGGTTGGGCGTCCGACTTCAGCTCAGGTCACGATCTCGCAGTCCGTGAGCTCGAGCCCTGCGTCCGGATCTGGGCTGATGGCTCAGAGCCTGGAGCCTGCTTCTGATTCTGTGTCTCCCTCTCTCTCTGCCCCTCCCCC